>NC_057805.1:157468510-157482751 GCF_018294505.1 Triticum aestivum
AGGCCCCGGGGGAATAAGTAGGCGGTGGCGACTGGCTCGCCATCTCCGACGGAGCCAAAGAACTTCCAGACGAGGATCGCTGGATTAGGTCGCGGGCCAGACTGCAATGGTACAGTTAACTACATCAAGATAATGGAGAGAAATGGCTAGATGCGTGCATAAATAAGCCATATCACTTACGATGCGGCCTGGGGCTTAGTGCGGGGGCGTCGTTCCGGACTACTATCAACGTCCCACGCGGTGTTGGCCGCCGGAACTCCCTTCCCCTTTTTGGGCGCCTCCGCCTCCAGATGCGCCGAAGCCGCCCTCTTCTTCTTCCTCTCCTCAGGGCGAGGATTGTTTTCTTCCTCCACCTCCTCTTCCCCGTCATTATCCTCAGTGACAGAGGAATGAGTTTCGTCGTCTTCGGACGTCGCATCCGAAATACCCTTACGACGGAGGCCACTCTTGGCCCCCTTTGGCTTCTTCTTGGCCTTCTTCTCCGGCACCTTATATGGCGCCGGCGCTAGCATCTCCGCCAAGCGCGGGATGACTGGTTCTTCGGGCAACGGAGATGGACACTGGATCTGCTTCGCCCTCTCCGTCCAGTCCTGAAAGAGCAGCAATAAAAGCTCACACATCATCCTCGAAACAATTAGGTTGAGGACTCATTTGAAATAACCTACCTTGCTGGCGGGGTATGTACAATCGTGACCACGACCTAATCCGTGGCCGGTGGTTTTTCATTGCCCTTGAAGAGCAATTTCCATGCGCCTTCGTGCGTAGTCTCGAAGAGCCTCGCCAGGGTCCGGTGCCTCTTTGGATTTAACTTCCACAGCGGGCGGCTTCGGCGCTGGCATGGAAGGATCCGGCGAACTAACATCACCTGGATCACGTCAACCAGCTTGACGCTCTTGGTTACCATGCTCTGTATGCACATCTGCAGCGCTATCACTCGTCAGGAGAACACCAGTCTGGACTCTTCTCGACCCAGGAGGTGAGTCGCATAGGAGCGCCGGAGCGGAATTCGACAGCTGCGGCCCAGGTGGTGCCGCGTGGTTCTGTGATGTAGAACCACTGCTTCTGCCACTCCTTTACCTTATCTACGAAGGTGCCTTTGGGCTAAGAGACGTTGGACAATTTTCTCACCATTGCCCCTCCGCACTCCGCGTGCTGGCCATCCACCACCTTCGGCTTCACGTTAAAGACTTTGAGCCACAGCCAAAAGTGGGGTTGGATGCGGAGGAAGGCCTCGCACACGACGATAAACGCCGAGATGTTGAGGAAGGAATTCGGGGACAGATCATGGAAATCTACCCCGTAGTAATACATTAACCCACGGACGAAGGGGTGGAGTGGAAACCCTAGACCGCGGAAGAAATGGGGGAGGAATACCACCCTCTCTGTGGGCTCCGGCGTGGGGATGATCTGTCCCTCGGCCGGTAGGCGGTGGACAATCTCCTTCGCCAAATATCCGGCCACCCAGAGCTCAGTAATGTCCTCCTCCGTGATGGAGGAGACCATCCATTTGCCCTGACCACCGGACCCGGACATGGTTGCTTGAGTGGAAAGGAGATGAAAACTTGGGCGCTAGAGCTCGAGATCGGGAAGGCGGAGACGGAGAGAAAGCATGAGAAGAGGAAGAGGGGGTCCTTATCCTCTTATAAAGGCAGTAAACATTAAAACGCCTCCTCGCTCGCCTTAAGATTCGCCTATTCCCAAAGGCTGTGCAAACGGCACGGTTGGGTCACTCATGCCCGCATTGATGAGAATCCCCCAATAAGGGGACACGATCTCTGCTTCGACAAGACATGCCAATAGCGACCGCGTCTCAAAACATGGGACAAACGGTTCGAAATTGTGACCGAACGGACGTAATGCGGAAAGCTGTTAGCGGATGGAACTCGTGTAAAATATATATATTCTCTCTGCAGTTGTGCATGGTGTTTAACAGGTCCGGATACAATGATCGTGTCCGAAGACTATCTTGGAGTTAGGAAGAAGGGGAACCCGCCTTGCAATGTTGAAGACAATCTGCGCGCCGGACTCCTCGTCATTGAAGCCAGGTTCGGGGGCTACTGAGGGAGTCCTGGACTAAGGGGTCCTCAGGCATCCGGCCTGTTATCTACTGGGCCGGACTAATGGGCTGTGAAGGCGTGAAGGCCGAAGACTATACCCGTGTTCGGATTGGACTCTACTTGGCGTGGAAGACAAGCTTGGCGACCGACTATGAAGATTCCCTCTTATGTAACCGACTCCATGTAACCCTAGATCTCTACGGTGTCTATATAAACCAGAGAGCATAGTCCGGATAGGACAGATTCATTACCATATACTCATAGGCTAGACTTCTAGGGTTTAGCCATTACGATCTCGTGGTAGATCAACTCTTGTAACACTCATATTCATCAAGACCAATCAAGTAGGAAGTAGGGTATTACCTCCATAGAGAGGGCCCGAACCTGGGTAAACATTGTGTCCCCCATCTCCTGTTACCATCGATCCTAGACGCACATTTCGGGACCCCCTACCCGAGATCCGCCGGTTTTGACACCGACAACACACACCCATCATCTTCGACGAAGAGGACCACCCGGACCGCACCGTTGCAGTAGGGTGTTTGCCGTTGTTGGTCTCACCAATGATCCGCAACCTCAAAGTCAAAAAGATGTTGGTTGATGGCGGGGCTGGATTGAATTTTATTTCTCCGAAGGTCATCAGCAAACTTCAGATAGCATAGGAAGAGCTTGAGGTTACTGGAACGTTCCAAGGAATCAACCCCGGCAGGAGTCGTCCTAAGGGGAAGATCACGTTACTGGTGACGTTCGGGGGAGAGTTGAATTACTGGACTCAGAAGGTTGTGTTTGATGTGGTCGACCTCCCCCTGCCGTACAAAGAAATCCTTGGACACTCAGCTCAGGCCAAATTTATGTCGGCATCCCACTATGCCTACAACACCTTGAAGATGCCAGGGCCGGTAGGCGTTATTTCCATTCCGTCAGATGAGAAGGATGTGATCATTTGTGTGGACAAGATGTACTGGGACGCAGTCGTGGTAGAGGCCACTGATGTTACTGTTCCCGCCAAGGAAAGCAAGAGAAAGAAGAAAGGTAGCAAGGATGCCTACAAGGAATCCGGGAAACGTACCTCTTCGGAGTGCACTGTGAGCGTTGATGACTTGCCGGAGAGTTCCAACCGCAAAAGGTCCAAGGATGCTGCACCCGCTGTGAAAAAGGTCCTCCAGGGCTGGCAGGCGCTGATGCTACTTTCACTATCTGTGCCACCCTCGATGACAAATAGGAAAGCACGCTCATTGCCTTCCTGTGGGCGAATATCGCTGTGTTTGCCTGACAACCATCTGATATTCGCGATGTTCCCAACGAGGTAATCGAGCACCACCTTGTTGTCCGCCCACATGCCCGACCCGTGATGCAGAAGGTCCGGAAGCAGGCATTGGAGCGGTAGCAGTTTATTGCCGAGGAGATCAAGAAACTTGAGGCAGCTGGTTTGGTCAGAGGACTAATACATCCAACGTGGTTAGCAAACCCAGTGGTCATGCGCAAGGCTAATGGGCAATCGAGGTTGTGCATAGATTTCACGTATCTGAATAAGGCATGCCCGAAGGACCCATTTCCCTTGCCGCGCATCGACCAGATTGTGGATTCCACTTCCGGGTGAGATTTGCTCTCCTTTCTGGATGCATACTCTGGATACCATCAAATCTTTATGTCCAAGATAGACAAAGATAAAACCTCGTTCATCACCCCGTGTGGCACCTACTGGTTCGTGCGAATGCCTTTCGGGTTGAAGAGCGCCGGATCCACTTTTGCAAGGGCAGTCCAGATTGGTTTTGAGTCACGGTTACACAGAAACATTGAAGCTTACATGGATGATATTGTGGTCTAGGCCAAGGAAAAATTGACCATCATCTAGGACTTAGAAGAGATGTTTGCTAATCTGTGCAAGATCAACTTGAAGATGAACCCGGAGAAGTGTGTGTTTGGCGTTCCCTCTGGCAAGCTACATGGTTTCTTTGTATCCCATCGCGGGATAGAGGCCAACCTCGATAAGATCAAGGCTATCGAGCAGATTTAGGAACCTAAGACAGTGAAGGATGTGAGGCGTTTGACTATGTGTGTTGCCGCGCTTAGTAGATTCATCTCCAAGTCTGCCGAGCGCGCCTTGCTGTTCTACAAAATCTTGAAGATGGCAGGACCCATGAAGTGCACTCCAGAGGCAGACGCTGCGCTGCAAGATTTGAAGACCTACTTGTCCTTTGTGCCCACTTTGGTTGCTCCCAAACCACAAGAGCCATTGCAGCTATACCTGGCGGCAACTAATGAAGTGGTTAGTGCAGCACTAGTGCGCGGCGGGAAGTGGAAGAAGCAGTAGCCTCATCCAGCGTTCCTTCCGGGGAGGAAAGTGAGCATAGCCCAGCAAGGCCAGACGTAGATCAAGACAAATGAGAGCACGGCAACGGAGGCAACCCCAAGGATGCGGCAAGGAAGAAGGTGGTGCAGCACAACGTATACTTTGTCAGCTCCCTGTTGCAGGGGGCTAGATCCAGGTATTCTGGCATGCAAAAGTTGATTTTTGGCCTTGTCATGGCCTCAACGAAACTGCGCCACTACTTCCAAGCCCACAAGATCACGATTGTCACCCGCTTTCCTTTGCAATGGATACGCCAAAACCCTTAGGCTACTGGCAGGATAGTGGAGTGGGCATTGGAGATATCTAGCTTTGGTTTAATGTTTAAAAGCACACCAACAATCTAGAGCAGAGCATTGGCAGAGTTTATTCCAGAATGGATGCCAACCCCAGATGAAGAAGTATTGGAGATAGTTATTACCGGCAAGGAAGCGCCCCAAGAATGGATCATGTATTTCGATGGTTCTTTCTCCCTGCAAGGTGCATGGGCTTCTGTGCTTCTCGTTGCTCCCACTGGATAGCACCTGAAGTACGCCGTCCAGATGCATTTTGCCCGGGATAAAGTGACCAACAACACTGCCGAGTACGAAGGGCTCCTTGCCGGGTTGAGGATTGCAACGGCGTTGGGAATCAAGAAGATGATCATCCACGGAGACTCACAACTCATGGTGAGAGAAGTCAACAAGGATTACCAAAGTCCATTAATGGAGGCATACATTGAGGAAGTGATAAAGCTGGAGGGCACTTTGACGGATTGCAAACAGAGCCCGTACCCCGTGTGGAAAACCTTGTTGCTGATCATCTGTCAAAGTACGCTGCGCAAAAGCTCCCTGTGGAACCCGGAACTTTGGTTCTCCATCGAACTCAGCCCTCCGTATCCCCTGCAACAATGACCCGGAAGAAGACGAAACTGGACTCCAGCAAGCCTTTCCCGGTAGAACCTCTCGAGGCTCCCGGCAGAGAGCTTGACGGGAACAACTCCCCTTCAGCTGCTGAGCTACCCCCTCCCACCAGACCATCGGTCCCGATGGTCAAGGGGTGTGCTCCCATGAAGAAGGAGATGCCACTAGTCCTCCTTGCCGAGCCTCAGGCTCCAACTTGGGTGCGGCACATAGTATGTATCAGTTTGGCGATGACACGTTATACAGAAGAAGGCCCAACGGTGTGAAATTGAAGTGCATTTGTCGGGAAGAAGGGAAAGAACTATTGGCAGAAATACACAAAGGCATGTGCGGCTCCCAGATTGGATCAAGGGATTTGGTTGGGAAAGCATTCCGGCAAGGATTGTATTGGCCCACATCCCTCCAAGATGCGGTCAAGCTAGTCACCAAATGTGAATGCTGCCAGTTCCATTCCAAGAATATTCGTCTGCCTTCCCAAGCTCATTAGACAATCCCTTTGTCTTGGCCATTTCAGTCTGGGGGCTCGATATCCTCGTCCCTTTCCCTCGTGCTACCGGGGGCTTTGAATTCTTGCTCATTGCAATCGACAAGTTTACAAAGTGGCCAGAAGTAGTAGCTGTGACAAAGGTGACTGCTCAGTCAGCTATAAAGTTCTTGAAAGGATTGGTGTGCCACTTCAGAGTCCCAGCCCAGATCATCACTGACAACGGCACCCAATTCACGAGCCAGGCCTTCATGCAATATGTTCAAGCCCTCTGAAGCAAGATCTCATTTTCCTTTGTTGCACATCCCAGGAGCAGAGGGCAAGCTGAGAGGGCGAACGCTGAAGTGTTGCAAGGAATCAAGACAAGAACATTTGATAAGCTACAGAAGTGTGGTAGGCGATGGATCGATGAGCTGCCGGTGGTTCTTTGTCCCTCAGAACGACACCAAATCGAGCTACTGGGTAGACTCCCTTATCCCTACTCTATGGGGCAAAAGCAGTTATCCCCACGGAACTCATTTACAGGTCACCTCGAGTGCTTGCCTATGATGAAGTAGCGCAGGAACAGCACCGACGTGATGACAATGTCCTTCTCGAGGAGAACCGTCTCCGGGCTGCTAAGCGTACTGCACACTATAGCAAGCCCTACGTCGCTATCACAGCTGCAGGGTTCACGCTCGGTGTTTTGAGGAAGGCAACCTTGTCCTTAGGCGCGTTCAGTCCACCAAGGGTACAAACAAGTTGATGCCAAAGTAGGAAGGCCCTTACTGGGTAGTATGAGTAACCAGACCTGGTGCAGTCCGTCTGGAGACGTGAGATGGCATCCAGTTGCAAAACTCATGGAATATTGAGCATCTTTGCAAGTTCAACCCGTAAGGCGCGGCTATCAGGCCCTGCCTGGCAGCCACCCTTCTGTATAGGCTTTGCCTCTATTGCATGTAACCCCTTGTAAAAGCCAAGCGCAGACACTGAGTAACAGAGAAATAAATGAAGCGCTTGGGGGCCCCCGACAAATTGCATGCATGCATAAGCATATCATGAGCATTGCGTGTTCATGTAGATAAGATCGCATCTGGCATCATTTTTCATCTGGATAAACTGCAGGCTCCTGCCGTGGACTTGGTCCCAAAGAGGAGACGAGAGGACGAGCCTAGATTGCGATCCCTGGCAAGCAGAATAGATAAGTTCCTTCTCTTATCCATACGTGTTCTGTAAGTAGGGACTTGTGCTTAAGAAAACCTCGTTGCCTTTGAAACTTAGGTGCTCCCATCCCTTGAATCGAATGTTGCTTCGGTTAGGATGGTCACAGTGGCCTTTGGCGAAAAGGGTTTGGCAGGGGGTTGGTCACTTTTTATGATTTGTGCTCGGTAGGCCTAACTCCGGGGCAACAAACTGAGGGTACCGGCAGGGTAGTCTGCTAGGGGAAACTTGTTTACTTAAAAGTATAGAGGCATCCCACCTCTGCATGGACATATTACATGCACGAGTCCCCGGCAAGGTTTATCTTTTTCATTAATATGCTGATCAACAAGTGCAGACATTACAGAACACAAACATGGATTAAAGACATTACATAATTTGAACTAAAATTTGGCAAGTGCCTACAGATTTTAGATTGAAAAAAGATAAGTGCCTGGAATGCCCTTTCTTGTCCCTCTCCTCGTAGGCACTGCGGCAAGAGGTGAAGAGGGCAAAAGGGGCGCCTAGGCAGAAGCCCAGCCTGACCCAGTCGGGCTCTACGAGAGGTAGCCCGGCAAGAACCGGAGGGCGTGGACGAAGGTGATGATGAAGAGATCGGCGGAGATGACTCGTCAACTGCCACCACCAGGGCCAGCAGGATGTGGTAGGGCGAACCAAGCTGCAGCCCGTGAGGAAGCCTCCCGGGGCCCAGCTGGAAGTCTGATGGAGGAGCCGGGGGCGCCATCTCCACAACCACACCCAACTCCCCGAAAAATCACCTGACGGTGGCGGTGCGACTGGTGTTCAGCCGAAGTCGGAGTCTTCACCCTCCCGGTCACGCCGTCGTCATCGCCGTCACTGTCCTCCTCGTTGCTATCACTCGAGGAGGAGCTTTCGTCATTGGTCGAGCTCTTCGCGCAGCACCCTAAGAGAGCACCCGAGCTCCGAAAAACCTTGATGGAAAGGAAATCGGCCTCCATTAACTTAAAATGGAGGACGTGCCCTTCCGACAAGCTATGGGCGCGGGCAAAAGTCTTCCAGCCCCAATGGAAGTACATGAAATGAGGGGCGGGGAAATCTACATCCACTCATATGCTGCCATTCCCGCAGCCCCTCATGTGCAGTTTTAACACCCACGGTTGCTCGAGCTCCATCGCCCTTGCGAATTGGGTGGGGAGGTGGAGGCGGCCGCGCGGAGGCTTATACAGCCTGATGACAAACTCCAAGGGCTGGTCTGCGACGTGGCCTTCCATCGGAGGAGGAGAATCCGGTGCAGGCGCAATCGAGGCGCCGCCTCGTCCTCCTCGGCCCTGTACACCACGATGACCTCAGCCAAACCCCCTTCCGCCTCCTCTTGCAGCGGGCTCAGCCCCCGCATCTTCAGGGGGGAGGGAGGCGCTGTCGAGCAGAAATTCTCGTCGCCACTGGAGCAACACCAGACCCCCGACCTCTCACCATGATAAGCAAAGACTATGACGAGAATTGAGGGAGGAGGAGGTGTGGGAAAGTGTCTTGCCCCGCGTCCCCTTTTCCACGCGAGCAAGAGAGGGGGCCAGATTTTTCTGTGGAGGTTGCCACCCTGTTCGACCAATCCGGCTCCTCACCATTAATGGCTCGAAGAATCAAGGCCGACAATCTGCTCCAATCCCTGGCGCCTGGCTTTCTGCCATGGCGCCCATTCCCGTACCCTTCGCATTCACCACCAACCCTGCGTAATGCATGCAATACACGTGAAGAAGCGCTTGGAGCGGGAAGAATAGTGGGATGGCAGATACTGCCCCGTGAACATGGGACTTGGGTACTCCGCAAGTCATGGCCCACTATCTGCCCCACTACAATTAGCGTTACACAACGCGCGAGAGAACCGGAAACTGACATGGGCTCATGTTAATGAAGAAGCAAAGGAGATCCCAAAGGGCAAGCCACTGTTACACTCCTTCCTGTGCACCGGTTAGGGCTTACACCGATGACGCCCGGTAGCGCGTTCGGGCCAGGCCCGAGTGCTCCTGTCAATGCAACAAACCCTAGGGTCTCTTACCCAGACTGTGCACAGGCCTATGGATAAGATTGCCGCGCCCAAGATCAAACCAAGCACAAGAGATAAGTTCTTTGAAGAATCAAAGTGCAGATCAACAAGACCAAGTCAATCCAGAGAGGCAAGATATCACTAAGAGAAAAACCTCCCTTGCCGGGCAGGCGAACCTGGCAAGGGTGAGGTTGCCCCGAAGACAAGCCTCCAGGCCACCGCGGCAGGCTTGCCGGGCACAGCAAGGGTGGACTACCACGCCAAAGCTTCACCGCTCCACCTCACAGTGATGCAAGTCATCAATCAGTGCAGTGTCAAGCTCCTAAGTGACTAAGTGGCTACTTCTTGCCACATGGCAGCCACTTCCTATGGAAAACAACTCTAAATGACACCCGTCCTGATACGTGTCAGGCAAGCAAGCGCGAAGCTGGCAAAGTAGCCCGTCAAGGCTTGCCAGGCACACTGTGATGTGACACTAAGCGGCGCTTTTAATGCGCTCTATCCACCTGCAAAGTTAGGTATGATAACACTGTTTGCTATCTAATCAATGCGTAATGGCTGTTTTTGCCGCTGTGGTGACCGCTTGATCTATAAAAGGAGGCCCATGGCAACCATAGAGAGGATTCGGACCCTCGCACATTTGTACGCGAGTAGTCGCTCTCGCCCCGAGGCTACCATGTCGGGCAAGAGCGCTATGTTTTCCACCATCATCCACCATCGATCCACCAAAGCAGGAGTAGGGTCTTACGCCTCGCGGCGGCTTGAAACTGGGTAAAACTGCCCGTGTGATCTCTGCCGTGTTGTGTGATGTTTGCTTGAACTACGTCGGTATTTCCCGAAAGAGGAAGGGATGATGCAGCATAGCAATGGTAGGTATTTCGCTAAGTGATGAGACCAAGGTTATCGAACCAGTAGGAGAACCACGCAACACTACATGAAGGCACCTACACACAAATAACAAATACTCGCAACCCGACGTATTAAAGGGGTTGTCAATCCCTTTCGGGCAACGGCACCAGAAATTGGCAAAAGGACGGGATAAAAATATGATAGATTGGATAAGTAGATCTAAAATAAAATAAAGTGCACCAAGGTATTTTTGTATTTTTGGTTTAATAGATCTGAAAATAAAAGCAAATAAAAATAGCTCGCGAAGGCAAATATAATAAAAATAGACATTGTAGAATATGACATTGTGTTGTAGCTGGTAGGTTCACCACACCACTGGATTACGGTTCAAGAGCAGAAGCATTCATGCAGTGCAAAAGAAGATCACTTGCTTTGTATAGTTTAATTTACATGGTATGAAGAAGGAACTTGGTTGTACAACTAAAAACTTAAATTGAGAAGAGAAAACTTTTGTTTATGAACTAAATAATAAATTTTAAACATGCAATTTGATGCAAACACCAAAAATAAACCGCTGTTGCAGTCATGCCTAACCAAATATACACAACAAAGTTTGAAGGCTTGAGAAGGACAAACTTGCATAAGTGGTGAAGACCGGCTCTATAAAGCCCTTGTCCATGCTGATGGGTGGCAATTCAAGAAGTTTACACCAGAACTTCTTCATAAGCATTGCATTTATTCTACATTTTGTTAAGAGTAAATATAGATGTGATAATATAAGAAAAAATGGAGAATATATAAGATAAGATGAAGAGTGATACTACATCACCAAGTAGCTATAAATGTAAGTACAGGGATAGAGGCAAAAGGTACAACCAAGAGCAATGCATAGCTAAACTTCTTCAGTACCATCGGTGTTATCTAACCTTATCGTAAGAGTAAATATAGTTCTGATGTGTAGAAAATGGAGGGCAAAGGAAAATAAGCTGCAGAGTGATGGTACATGAACAACTAGCTGTCAATATAAGTACACTAATAAAGGACACCTGGTACTTACAAGAACAATGCAGAGCTAAAAAATTTCATTGGAATTGGATATATTCTACACTAATGTAACCATTCATACAGATCAGATAATTTGGAGCAAACAATTGATAAGCAAGCTATCATGCATACTGTTGACACATAATGAACCAGGTATGAATGCAAGTACAGTGATACAGGACAACAGGTACTAACAAGAGCAAAGCAGCGGGCAACATATTTGCGATATCCTGTCGTCCTTTCCAAACCAGAATTCTTCTTCGACCAGATTTCCTGCAAAAGAGATCCGTAAGGCACATCCGGAAAAGTAGAAGTTCAAATTTTCATGTGATATCATAGGCAGTACCTCATCCTGGGAACGAGACCAGTGCATAACAAGGTTTTTCCATTCAGTGTCTTCTAAATTTAGCACAAGAGACTTCACCGGAAATTCGTTTATAGACTTGCCATCAAAGTGTGGTTTCCTCAGGTAACACCGATACTGCTGCAATGCTTCCTTGAAAAGCGCAAGCAAGCTTTGCTTGTCATGACTATCCAGATTGAATAATAGCACCATGTAAAACAGGAAAATCATTGATGTGTTAAATCAGCAGAAAACAGGAAAATAATCACCATGAATAATAGCACTTACACGTAAGTGGGACAGGAAGATGTGAAAATGGTGCTTGTCTTCACTATAATCTTCCCATGATGGGAATATATGCACGTAGTCCACAACAACAGTGAAAGCATTGTCTTTTAAACTAGGAATAACTGGAATGGGGTTCCAATCTGCAGGAAGCCGTCTCTGCAGTTGGGATAGGTCTTCGGCCGGTGGACTTGCTATACTTTTTGCTAGAGTGGGATTTTTCTGTGGTACGACTGGTGCTATGGCAACTGAAATTGGCATACCTTTTGCTGGAGTGCGGGTCCTGTGTGGTGGGGCTAGTGTTATGGCCAGTGAAGTATGGGTACAGTCTGCTAGAGTCGGTCCTACGTTTTGTGTCACTCGTTGTAGAGCCAATATAAGTGAGGTGTTGTTTGATTTCTCTGGCACCACCATGTTTTTCAAGGACTTTGCTGCTGCTCCTTCAGGTTCGACAATCACCCTCTTCCTTTTTGATGTCTGATGCACAAGAACAGCATTTTAGTGGAAAAACATGGTATGATGACAGATGGAATATGTATTGATAATGGATGGTCATGGCATACTGACACATATGATGAGTAAACTAAGCAGATGGTGGTGCAACAAAGTAGAATAAATGCAAGACACCTTATGCAAGATACGCGCAATCAATAGAACCTTGCCAAATCAGAACCGGCACCTTGATGGGTGAACAGGACGGGCCATCTGCCTTCGATTCCTCGAGTTCAGAATAGTCATTAGGATCATATTCTGAACAATAATCTGCAGGTGGGGAGCATATGAGTTTCATTGCATCCAGAATGGCACTCAATGCCTTGGTGCCAATTTTGTAAGTCGTTCCAGTGTTCCACAATATTCTTCCGATGCACGGATTCTGATATTCACTGTGATGATGTATAATATCTGAGAAGCATGAAAACATAAATAGTAGTGAGATTATCTTTGTAATGCAGAGGATATTCTAATATAGGGGCTCCCTGTAAACCCTTGTGTGCTATCACTAGATTCTGATGAGAGAGCCCATGTGTGCTGCAATATGGTGCGTCCATTAATATAATCTGGCACAAGTACAACAAAAAATAGGCTCCAAAAGTAAGGATAGTTGGCAGATGATAGGTCCATAATATCTACTGTATAGAGAGTTTATTGCCAAACCATGATAACAAGAGCACACAACAACTAGGAAGATCATAGTGTACATAAAAGGGGTACACCATAACCAACATATATAAGTCAGGAATGTGGAATTGGCTGGAAAATACGGTGTTGTATTGCCCCTACTAATTGAAAGCCTGTCGTTCACGTACAGGCTAGCTCTATCAGCTGTTGACTCCAGATGTCCCTGCTCCCCTTCCTGACAAGGAACATATTGTATGTACTAAATACAGAATAACAAAAGAGGAGCATGTTAAAGAACAGAAGAGGAAGCATATTCTTGAGGTCCCGCTTCTTTGCATACAATTGTTGGTTGCCCGCTCATCATGAATCACAACGCCCAAAGAAATGCAATTCCATGCTGTCTATCTATATGGGGCCACATTCATTTGGAAAATCAAGCGGCAGCATTAGCTAAACAATTAAATGTGTGTCCATTAACTAATATCAGTATCATATCACAATTCATATTTGAAGAAGTAAGCTTTGGACTTATGATTGGTATGTTGTTTAACTTCAAGAGTGGACTGCTGCTAGTGCGACACAAAGCAGCCAGATCATAGTGTACATATAACGGGAAAACCATAGGCATCACAAGTAAAATCATGAAAGTGGAACTTGCTGGAAATATGATCTACTATTGCTGGTACGGCTAGAAAGGCTTCGCATACCAGCTCTCTTCAACTGAAGGTGCGGTACTGTTAATATCAGTGTAAATCTCAAAGGCGACATATTTTCCCCCATTTCCTTGCTAATCTTATAGGATTCAAGTGGGAAGGCCACTACAATTCCTATTCCTATGTTTACAAAATCCTACAAATCAAAGAGTCCCGAAGAGTTGAAAGTGTACATCACAACCGACCGAATAGACCTCTACACTGCAAATGTCCCTGCTCCTCTTCACTACAAGGAACATACAGTACTACTATCATACTCCCTCCGTTCCAAAATACAAGTGTTTGTAAAGATTTCCGCTATGGATCGCATACAAATGTATACATATACATTTTAGATTGTAGATTTGCTCATTTTGCTCCATATGTAGTCCATGGTGGAATCTATACAAAGAATTGTATTTAGGAACGGATAGAGTACTTGTTAAAGAAGAACAGAAGAGGAACATGCTAAAGAAGAGCAAGAAGATTTTGGATAATAAAATGTTCATTGCGCAGTGCCCACACATGATGAACAGGAGCGCATTAAGAATGCAACTCCCTGCTATCTCTCGATATGTGGTGCACATGCTTTTTGAAAGTAAAGTAGGAACATTAGCTGACCAATTAAACGTTATCTATTTTAGTAATATCAACATCATATCAGATTTGTATTTGAGCAACAAGTTTGGAATTATGAGTGGCACATTGTTTAGCTTGATGGATTGAGGAGCAGTGTTAAGCAGCTACGATGATGGTACTGAATATAAAGGAATGTTTGCATGCAAGTCGCGTGACTTTCGTCATTTGGGTCAGTCGACCATTTCATGCGGTTGGATGAAGATCCTACGTCTCCTAACCCTTCTTCTTCCTCGTCTCTGATGCTTTCCCTACAGACCACCGCACGGGCCGCC
>NC_057805.1:157483087-157496201 GCF_018294505.1 Triticum aestivum
CCCCACAACCACCGTCCCCACCCAAGCCCCTTCCTTCCCACCAGCGAGCTCTAAAAAATCAACTGACCCAATTTTGAAATTTAGTCTACTGTAATTTAACTAGTGTGGAATTTAAAAGGGGAAAAGCAGAAGCATTGCGAGTATAGTATTGAGCGTGCCATGGCGGTTCTGAAGGTGAAAACCGTACAAAGGCAACTTCGCAACTAATGTTTGCTTTCAACTAACAAGTAAGTGATGGGCATGAAATCACAGTAAAGCAGTGGCGATCTAGTTTCATGCTGCGATAAATAAGTTGAGAAGATACGAAAGAGTATCGCCTCTAGTGCGGTGTCGTGTATGCATTTGCTGAGAATTTGACGGTGCTGCGGTAGCGATGGCTGTCGGCGGCGTGGAAGCAGATCTAGGAGGGTAGACGGTGGCGGCGGGGGAAATATCCCGGTGCGGTGGACGGGACGGCCGTAGGAGCGGCGCCGGCAAGGTGGACGACGGCGGGGATGAAGCGAGAGGACAGGATGCAAGGATCCTGGTCCGCAGCCGTGGATGAAAGAGGTCGATCTCTTGTAATGGACGACGGCATCGGGGTATCAACTCCGGCATGGTGGAGGAGGATGGCGGTGGATGGGGTGGCGGACAGAGAAGGCTGGGGTGGAGAGGGTGTTTTGGCGCCCACGGAGTACAAAGGGGGAAATGGAGGGAGAGAGGAAGGGGGAACCATGTATTCCGGGCGCGCTTGTCTCAAATGCGAGGAAATTTACAAACTTAGCCGCCGTTTAAAATTTCCTACATCACAGCAATATTAGTCGGTTGGGGATAGGACGGTAATCTCGCATACACCGAATATTTGCCGATAGAGATTTCGGCTGACGAGAGTTTGTTTGGGCGCCCACCATGTATGAATCGGGGAGGGAGGTGATTTCGGCCGAGGAGACACTGTGTTTTGGCGCCCACCATATATGAATCGGGGTGAGAGGCGGTTATGTCATGTTTGAGTGAAATTACAAACCTACCCCTATCGAAACCTATTTAAATCGAGCCAATAGGCTTTGCGCGTCAGGCATCGGCAGTAATTTCCATCTCGCAGATTTTGTTTTGGGGCGGTTACTACGACTTTCCCCGCTTCGTTAAAATTTTTGCAGAGAAAGAGTGCACATTTACCATGCCAACTCAACACGAATCCAGTTTGTATTCTATTTTTGTTCGGGCAGGATCCATTTTCGCTTGGAATAAAACTCTATATACATCATTTTTTATATACTTTCGAAAGCACAACAAAGAATTTTTCCTTTATATATATTAAACCAAATACAATGATCTCAAAATCATAAGGTTGAATTCCAAAATTTTAAACCAAATTATGTTCTACTAAAATGTATGCATCAGTATTATCTACATATTAAATAACATAGATGCGCGTGTATTCATATGAGTGTGCTTTTTTGATAGATCAGTTTTGGTTCGAGTATGCATTACATGTATCATCATCTCGAATTCAAATATTTGAATCCCTTGTTTGTTGACGCTTTCTATACACGCAACTAAATATTTGACACTCCTTTCACGCCCATCTCTCTCGCTTGCTCCTTCATGTACCTATCAATCTCTTTTCTCCAGCTCACCCGCATGCTCACTTCATGTTTCTCCTATTTTCGCAAACATGGTCTCTCAACGTCTCCCTTGAGAAGTGTCACACTCTCCCTATCATTACACATTACACGGTTTTCATTATCTCTCACATCTCTATCATTCTCTGGGATCACTAGGTACCTAAGCTTTCTTTTTCACTACCACACACACACACTCTCACTCGTCTTTCACTTTGTCTTTCTCTCTAGGGTTCTCTCACACACCCTATATCTCTCTAGATATGACTCCTACCACTAAAATTACTCTCTCCCGCACACACAACATTTGCTGCGGTCTCCTTTTCGTCTTCATCTCAGTTATAAAACTGACATTATTCATTTGTTTACCAATCATACAAACTCCCCTCTCACTCTCTCTCTCTCACACACACACACAACTCCTGCTTCCACTCGCGTTCCCGACTACCGTCTCTCTCTCTCACACACACACACACAAAACTCTCGCTTTCGCACCCCCGACTCGTATTTCTCTCAAAAACATTGATCGACTAGCCTCCAGATAGGTTTATCCACCCGCACACTCTTGCTTCCACTATCTCGTACATGTCTCTCTCGCGCTCCTTGTATCTATGTAGAATTTTCATCCCTTCTTGAGACACGCCCTCTCGATCATGCACACATACACTATCGCCTCATTTTATGGTGATACCTTTCGCACACACACTCTTTGTGTCTTTGTCACACACGCACTCCGGCCTCCTCCTCTCTCCCTCTCTCTCTCACACACACACACCACACACACATGGGCTTTTTGCAACAACTAGCAAGATGCCCATGCGTTGCACAGAACATCAAGATGCATTTGTTTGAGTAGTTTATCTTGCGGGAGAAAAAGATGAATGAGGGAAGGCCTTATTTGCCAATGTGGAGAGGGGTGTGGGTACCCTTTTTGCAAAATTGGCATAGTTTCCTTCCTATCCGTCAGATATAAATTGGACGGCCTATATTGCATGATGGCAGGCACACCATCATCACCAACTCTGTTTTTATAAGAGTAGAGATAGAGATATACCACTTCTCGAACCTTGAAACCAACCACATTCCTCCCTTACCTCATCGAAACAGCAAAAGGAATATATTTTGAGTGAAACATACATATTTTTAGTGATATAAGTATTTCAAAACTAGACTCTTTTCTATCAAATCGGTGAATATGTATAAATCTACTTTGATCGTGTGGCAACGCATTGGCACATTGCTAGTTATTACTACTATATAAATTTTTGGACACCTGATAAACGGTGGAGTACATATACGAAGAGAAGAGGCCCACACACGTAGTCGGTCTCTCCCTGTCTCCCACACATGAGAGTTACGTAAAGGCACCGTAAACAAATAAACACTAAAACCCTAGGTGCAGGATTGCTGCATGCGCGGGTACCGGTACGTGGTGTAGCGCACCTTGGTAGGAATAGTCAGCTCGCGTGATAATTTGATCCGTAGGAGTTGATGGTCGGGACCACAGGTGAACGACCTGGAGGCGGTGGCTCGCCAGTCGCCACTGATCGAGTAGCCACATTTAAAATATCATTTTTTAGCGGGGTAGGTACTAGTTTTTAGAACGATTGGTATGGAGCGAAAATAGAATTCATAACTACTACCTCCGTCCCGGTTTACTAGTCCCCATCGTATTTTGGGTCAAAGTTTGTCCATGAATTTTACTTGTAAAATGTGAATGGAGAAAGAGATTTTGTTATACCCAAACAAAAAAGGACTGGAGGGAGTGATTGCTTTGACACAGACGTGAGCTCTCATAGTGCAGGCGTTGAATCGGTGCATCGTCCAAGAGGGCCCCACTCGCTGCAGGCTAGGCTGAACACTCCTCCTTGCCGCATGCAACCGGCTTTAGACTGCCCCGCCTGCCGCCATTGAATCCGCGCATGTGCCAGTAACACGTCCTTCCGCGAGCTAGCCGGCATTTTAGAACACAACGTCGGCTGGCTCCTCTCGTCCGCTCACTATTTAAAGGAGGCCAAACGCCTGGGAAGAACCGCACCACACCGCTGCTCCCCATATCCTCCTTGCACCATTTTCTCCACACTCTCCATAGCATCCGGTGAGCAGGAAGACGAGTTCTCTGGCATAAAAGCCGGCTGGGTGCCCCGATAAGCCAGGTAACTCGCTGCCCCACCTCCCTCCCTGCCCCAGGCCATCAGTACCATGGGCAAGGCTACAGGCGGGCAAGCGGAGGAGCAAGCTGCCGCTCCAAGCTGGCCCCTGGTGCATCAACTCGACACTCCAAGCCTTCTTGCAGAGGAGTAGCCAGTTGCTGCACGCCAGCACACGGGGGACCACGGCGTCCAGTGCACCGTGGTCGGCCGCACCATCCGAAGCAAGTGTTGGCAGAACCACGGCATGCTGGCAGAGGTGGCCAACACGTTTGCAGCCACTGCCGACACCGAGGAAAAGAAGACCACGGGAGCCGCCGCCCCTATAAACCCACGAATTCGACGACCACCGCTTCGCCAGCATAGACACCCAGTGTGTTGCCCGGTTTGGCTCAAAACATCATGGACCCCAGCCACGGCTGGCATTAGAAATTATACCTTCTTCAAGAAGTTATTCGCGTTTAGTAAAAAAATGACCAAAATATAATTAATTACGCAGGGTCTTGACTTGTGGTGCTCGCACTGGTAGTAGGAACTAGAGGTTTTTCTTTATTTATAACTCTCCTCACATTTTTTTGGCTTTGAAGTGAATCATGGTTGTGGACATTATCTATGAATGTGCAGATATCTGTGTACATGAGTTTGATGTGGAAGTTGAACTTGGAATGTTGGGCTTGCGTGTGAACTATACCATGTCCAATGCTTCGTCTGTTATTGTTTGGAAAGTAATTTCTATTATTACATGACCCGATAAAAATTTATTTAGTGCCACATCAGTAGAAGCGCGGACATCACAACAGGCATGCTGACTGGATAAACATTGGAACATAGCTATTATGAAGAAAATTTGTATTGACAACAGTTTTAGATAGCAGTAGACGCCTAGCCTACTCTACCTCTGCTAGCTTCTTTCTGGCTTCTTCCATCTCTTCTTTGGCTTGGGTGAAGAGAGCATCTGATTGCTCTTTTCGCTTCTTCAGGAACTCAGCTACATTCTCAAGGGCTGCTGCACGCTTTCTTTCAACCTTTACTAGAGCCACGAGCACACGAATAGTGGACGACTCCACTTGGCTGGTGTGTAATCCAGCATCATCTGGTAATTTGCACATTGTGTCTAATCCAGTATCATTAGGGAACATGATCCTTTTGTGTAATCCAACCTCATTTTGAAAACATGATCTCGAGGTTTACCATACTACCCTCCTCACAGGAACTGCATCCTGACATGAAGTTACTTCTTTTTTAGATCCATACTCAGGGCAACCCAGAACCATTTAGTAGAAGGCAGATATACATGACTTGGAGAAGTGAATTCAAAGGAAGAAATATAAAAACAAACTCCAAGGTGAGAACACCCACTTCCTACATCAAGCTAAAAACGAAAGCATTAGGATGATTAAGACTCTTCTTATTACACATCAAAGAACACGAGGCTAAGAGAAAAAGAAACTACAACATATACACATCGAAGAACACGAGGCTAAACGAAAGTAATTGAAACGGTATTACTTACCAAAGCTCGTTTTACAGGTTCGATGCAGTTCCTCTTTAACTTGCCACGTTCCTTGAAGATGTCCCCAATATCCTGTGTTTGGTCTTCATTTCGCACTCGTGATTTTAAAATCTCAACATGGCAAGAAAAATATAATTCTAAAGCATCTTGTGGGCAACATTAAAGCACCCATCTACCATGTTAGAGCATCTCCAACAGAAGCACAACGCGCGGCGCGTTAAAAAAGCATTTACAGCGCCAGAATAGCCAGTTTTTGCGGGCCGCGGAGTGCTGGCTCTAGCGGCCGCTGCAAAAAAATTGCGCCCGTGCACCACTCCAGCAAATGCGCTATATTTTTTCTCCTTTCTACTCTGACTCGATACACATTCGACTCCGAGTCGATACTGGCATAGATAGATACATAGATAGTTCTCAGCATAGATAGATACATAGATAGTTCTCAACATAGATATAGCATAGATAGATAGAAAATTATATAGTTCAACTACTCCTCGTCGCCCGACTCTGCCTCGGTGATGTCCTCCTCCGACGTCTCAATGTAGGTGTCAAGATACCAATCATCGTCGGAGTCCCAGGGAGACTCTGCTCCTAGCTTGATGTTGAATTGAGCGGCCGCCTTCTGCGTACATCTGTCCTCGCGATAGGCGGCTCACCCCGCCCTCCTCTTCTCCCTCTCCTCCCTCCTTTGCACGTAGAACTCGCGCTCGTTGATGATTTCATGCGGGAAACGTTGGTGCCACAACACCATGGCTTCCTCGTCCATCTCCGCGATGCCGAGACGGTGCTCCCGCCTCCGGTTGTCGCGACGATCCTCGTCGGTGATAAGCTCCTACATCGGCACGTTGGGGAAGTTCATCTCCCTACGAGGCCACCGAAGGTGCCACGCCGCCACGTCGTACGCGTGGGCGGTGTCGAAAGTTCTGAGCCGGAGGTGCACCTCGCAGAACCGAATCTCGGCAGAGAAGCCACCGGAGGTGCGCGCGGACGCCGCGGTAGCCCCAAGTTTCCTGTTGGCGCGGCGGCATGGTGGCGCGGCAGCGACGAGGCGAGAAAGAGCTAGGAGAGAGCGGTGGCGATGCACAGAGCAGTTGGAGGGCGTTGGATTTTATAAAGCACGCCGAACCCCCCGCGCCAAAACTAGCGCGCGCCCGGTCGCTTTTTCTCACGCGCGCGATCCTTTCCCGATGTCCTTGCTATCTCTACTCTCTTATCTACTCTTATATTATATATATATATTATGTATTATATTATATAGTTATTTTATATTTATATTTACCACTACTTGCTAGTTCCGTGCAATGTATGGGCATCTTGCTAGTTCTAAAAATCTTTCCATCATTTGCCACACTACTGGTTGCAGATGAAGAACCTACCCAAGCACAGAGCAATACAGGAGCGACTCACAATTACAAGGTGATATTCTATTGGACAATGCAAGCTATAACCAATTACTTTTACGGGAACAATAGCAACCAGGAAATTTGAAGGGGCTAGGTACATGTGCAGTACATGAACAAAATTGGAACTGCACAGGTACTGCTAAGAGATTCAATACACACATTACCAATCGAGAAGGAGTACGATGGTCGTGGCGGCCTTTGAGCATCATGCTCGGCAACAGGAGTCAGTTCATTGTCCACGAGGGTGGTGCTTCTGCGCATGGCTCAGCTTCTGGGAAGCAGATCCAAGACCGTGGAAGACGGTGTCGGGGAAGAGGCTCCGTGTACGATGACGGCGGTGGACGGGCTCCAGTGCGGCATACAACATCGTTGATGAGGCGGATGCGCTATGGTGGATGAGTGCGCCGATGTAGAAAGGGAGGAGCACGAAGCCTGCGGTGCCGTCGAGAAGTCTATTTTGTGGTGGGGATAGAAAATGGGGAGTATTCAGGTGTACTACTCTGTGTGCCGGGGTAGGGTTGGCTGGGTAGGGTGAACCTGAAGTTACCAAAACAGCCCCCTACCAACCATCATTCGTATGCCTGTTCCGAAGGGTATGATGGTAACTTCGTACTGCTCGAATCAGGGTTGCGGGAGATTTTCCCGCCGACCTCAAAATTTTGTAACACTGAACTCCCTGTTTGGCATGTTGGATGATTGGGCTAAGCAACTAGCGAGTAGTACTAGTAGTTAGTAGTACTTGTAACTACTAGTACTCCCTCCGTTTTTATTAACTCTGCATATTAGGTTTGACCAAAGTCAAACTTCCTAAAGTTTGACCAAGCTTATAGAAAAATATAAGCATTTACCATAACAAATATGTATGATGTGAAAGTACATTCAATGATGAATCTAATGGTATTTATTTGTTATTGTATATGTTAATATTTTTTGGCATGAACTTTGTGAGAGTTTACAAAACATAACTTTGACCAATGCTAATACGCGGACTTAAATAAAAATGGAAGGAGTACACATTTATTTGCTTAGTTTGTAGTGGAATTAGTCATTTGATATAATCGTAAAATAAATATATTAGGCTACTCACTTCGAATGTAATGCTTTATACAATTCAATAGTTAGAATCATTGTTGAATTCCAAGATGTATACGAGGTCTATAGTACTTCACAATATGCTCAAACTCACATAATCCCAGTCAAATGAAAATCTAAATGTATTTCATAGTTATTACTTTGTAGGATGCAACAAAACCAACCATAACTCTACATGATCCATTATAAAAGCAACATTTTGAACACATCTCAATGTGTGAATGAAACCTGTAGAGAGAGATTGCGAAGATGGAGCAGATAGGGCAGGAATGATTGTATGTATGTGGGCGAGAGAGTAGGAGACAAACCTAACGAGAGAGAGAGAAGGAGAGAGAGAGAGAGAGAGAGAGAGAGAGAGAGAGAGAGAGAGGAAGAAGTTAGGTCTGAGAAAGATGGAGACATGTAATATACATGAGATGCGTGTGCATCCGGATTTTGTACAGGTGGAAGGAGAAGAGACAACGGGTTTGATGAGAGAGCTGGAAAAACATGGACGAGAGGGGAAGGATCTCGTGGGTTGAGGGATTGGTAATTTTGTGTGGGAGAGAGGGGGAGAGGAGTCAGTCAGCCGTCATCACATCATCCTGCTTCCAAATGGCCACGCATTCTCTAGTGCAGTGTGGTCGCCGTGTTCGATCTCCTCGATGCCCTCTTTGATGATTGAGGTGGTGTGCATGCTGGGGTGCAGAGAAGCACAAGCAAGAGTGGTCGCCATATAAACTTGGATGGGGATGAATTGTGTGCTCGGGGGAGGGGGAGTGTGTGTGCAGTGTGTGTCTGTGTGTGTGTGAGAGAGAGAGAGATATTGATAAAAATCAAACCTATGGAGAGTATGTGTGTATGTGACAGAAAGCTACATGGTAAATAGGATTTTCACGAAGATATTGTGCGTGCGAGATAGAGAGCGAGTGCGGGCCTTGAGGTGGGCAGGGGCCGGGTGAGGGTGTCAAAATGTGTGCGTTGATGCATGTGTTACATGCGATCGTGCGAGGGACGGACGAATCAAGAGAGATGGTTGTTGTGTTATGGACGCTCCTCTCTCTCTCTCGCACACACACAAGTACAAATAGAAGACCGTTCTCTCATGTATACACAACGTATCAGCATCTCTCTATGTCTCACTAATGCATGATCATTTGCACATTCACACCTCTCTATGTCTCTATCACACGCACACCGTTCTGCATTGCCCTTCCACCACAACACACATATGGACACATGCACCCGTTCTCTCTCAGTCACACACATGGAATCAGTATTAAAAAACTAGGGCACACCTAAAATGTCCAAATCTAGATAAGCACGAAGTGAAGCTAAATTCAAACATATGGAAATATTGTAGGTGAAAAACTTTTCCAGGAAAAAAAGTAGAGTAATATTCGGGGGTTGTTTTCACACACACAAAAAGGTTCGGTGGATGTCCTTCGAGCGCGACACGATGATGCACCGTTCGATCGACCGCACGGCAGCGGTGCACGCTCTTGCACAGGATTTCATATTGATATTGTGCTAACTAATATGATAGTATAAGCGCTGCCTCAGTCTAATGTTTACGTGTACTAGTACGGTGTTCTTTTAAGTTTGAACAACCCTATATAAAACTAAACTAAGCTCCCATACGCGTGCTCATCAATATGTCCCTGCCGCAGTTGCGCATGTTTGCGCCCGCCTGCTCCGGCCGACCATCTCTCATCCATCACCGCCGTGTCCCCGTCATCCATGTGCCATGAAGCAGAAGGCTCGCCCACTCAGGTCGTCTACAGTCCCTCCTCGCGATGTTGCCACACTGCCAAGAATGCAAGCAGCTGGTGGAGCCATGTCTATGCCTCCAACGTACGAAGAGGAGGACGAGTACGTGCTCCAGCACGCCGGCAAGTAGGAGCTAGCGTGTCATTGTAGTCTCCGCCCGCGCGGAGGAGGCGCACATGGTGGCTATCGCGGCGGAATCCGGTCGCGCCTGCGCCGAGCCCGCAAACCGGGTGCGGACGCGGAATCTACCTTCGAGACCGTGAATGCCACATGGATCTTGCAATCTGAAGGAACGATTTGGGTCAGTCGACTCTTGTGAGCCGTTGGATGCAACATGGACGGCTAGAAGGGCTTCTTAAACCTCCCTAATTGATGCACTATTCATCTTCTCTCTCAGGCATCGATCCGCCACCCCGCCACACGCCTAACCGCCTTCCGCCGCCCCGCCCTCCCCTGAACCGCCTGACACCTCAATGCTCCCCCACCCCTGACATCTGTTTAACCCCGGGCACGATCCATTTTTTCCAGCGAACTGCATTCCAAACCCAACACTCATAAGATAGATCATGGGCACCCTGCCACCCTAATATAGATACTGGGGTAGTGCCTCTGCCGTCCTCTTCCTTCGCTCCGTCGAACTTCTTTCACAAATCGACTGACCCAAATTATACTACTAGTACGTATTAAGTGCAGTAGGAACGCGAAGATATGAGCAGTAGTACCAACTACAAGAAGAACAGTAGTAAGACATACTAGTACTACTATACGTACTAAAAAGTTCAAATAACGAGAAAGAACATTAACATAGTTCTATTGGGGGCTCAGCACAACACACCCCTGAAATAAAAACTAAGCAACTAGTCCGCTTGACACTTCAGTAGAACCAGCTTGAGCGACGGCACTGCCACCTTACTCGGAGTACAAGTCCACGTCCTCCACTTCGTCCTCGTCCCTCTTCCTCTTCCTCTTCACCGACGCTTCTTTGCTTGAACTGGACACTGGGCTCTGCTTCTTCAACCAACCCTTGTAGATATTTAAACAAAGGTAGGCATCCGTTGCTGCGTACAGGATGTAATCTTCATCTATTGTCTTTGACTCCCATGCACGATGAAACTCGTGGTGAGGTTTCTTTAGTTGAGCATATGAAGGATCAATCATGGCTGCTGCCAGGGTCAGCTTTGAAGGCTGAGAGGAGGACACTAGGCTTGCCTTCTGGAGATCGAAGGGCTGGCCTACAACGAGGCTTATCTGACCTAGGACTATCCTGTCGTTCATGAAGTCTACAGTAGAAAATTTCACTCTTTTGTCCTTGAGGAAGAACTCAAATTCCTAGCACCTAACGTCGGCATGGCATATGTGGTAGACCAAGCACATGTTATGTACGCAAACCTGGATCACGGCGGGCTTCTTCTTCTGTGTCTCCTTTAGAAGCTTCTCGCTTTCCAGGACTATGGTGTACTCAACATCTAGCCCAGCGACCCACTCATCCTTTGAACTTTGGAACATGCGTAGGAAGCGAGCAAGGCATGCTTTCACCGTCGCAGATCTACGGGTGTAGATGACGATGAACTCATCGCCAGTGATGGTTCTAACATGGTACTCTACACCGATCATGGAGATTTTGGGGGGCATGGATTTTTGAGGCGGGTTAGGAGAAGTTGAACTGGTGTAATGTGAAAGGACGGGATGACTGGGAGCGAACTGTTGTAAGGTAGAAGACGGGGACGAGTAGGGCATGCAAACGGCGTGGGGTGGTTGGCTTACCCGGTGGATAAACGGCTGCATGGCCCCAAAGAGTTCTCGAGTACTATGCGGGACCCACTAGATGTCATGTCTACTAGACCCATATCATAGGCCTGACGGTATAACTTCTACGGTGTTCGCACGCCATGCCGGCGCGTGGATGTAACTTCACTTAATTCCGTCAACCGTCACGCCTCCCAGGACCTTCGCCTCCCTCGCGCGGTCGCGCCCTTTAAGACTTTGGACGGCTATAAATGAGCAATTTTTTTGCCTTGTCCGCATGCATGATACTCCCTCTGGTCCTTTTAACTCCGCGTAAGATTTGTGTCAAGTCAACGTTTGCAAAGTTTTTGACCAAATTTATACTAAAAATATCAATATCTACAATACCAAATATATATTTTATGAAACTACATTTCATAATGAGTATAAAAATATTGATTTGACATTGTGAATGTTGATACATTTTTCTTTAAGTTTGGTCAAAGTAGAGGTACATTGACTTCAGACAAAACTTATATGCACGATGCAGACTAGTTCCTTCGTATGGTGCGTGCCATGTCCTAAATAGTAAGCACAACAAGGTCAGCTATTAGAGTACAACTACTACCTCCCTTCTAGTTTAAATGGCTCGATCAAAAAATTTCACCTACTCTAACCAAGATAGAGGCGGTGGAATAGTTTTTGTAGTCTGCAAAAATACTCAATTAATGCTCTCGTTCTTCACAAAAAAATGTGTTTACCAATGAATTATCGCATTGCATGCATGCATGAACACTAGTAAATGGCAAAGATTTTTTCATGCACTAGCAAGATGCCCGTGTGTTGCACGGAACATCAAGATGCATTTGTATGAGTAGTTTATCTTGTGGGAGAAAAGGATGAACAAGGGAAGGCCTCATCTGCAAATGTGGAGAGGAGAGTGGGTAAATTGTCGTAGTTTCCTCCCTATCCGTTAGATATAGATCGGACGGCCTATATTGTAGGATGGCAGGCACACTATCATCACCAACTCTACTTTTTATAAGAGTATATATATATATATATATATATATATATATATATATATATACATGTAACACCCCGGATGTAACTTTCCATATTTGTAACTCCAACTCTTGCCATTTTCGGCTATGTGTTATGATATTCCCTTCGTGGTCGGGTTTTTCTTTTTCGTTTTGCATTTTGTTCATGTCATGCATCTCATATCATGTCATCATGTGCATCTCATTTGCATACGTGTTCGTCTCATGCATCCGAGCTTTTTCCCCGTTGTCCGTTTTGCAATCCGACACTCCCACGTGCACCGGCGCACCCCTCTTGTTTCTTTTCGTGAGCGGCTATTGAACGTTCTCGGAATGGACCGAGTCTTGCCAAGTAGCCTTGGTATACCACCGGTAGACCACCTGTCAATTTTCGTTCCATTTGGAGGTTGGTTGAAGCTCCAACGGTTAACCGGGTAACCGCAAAGTCCTTTTGTGTGTTGCAGCAAAGCCCCCCTCCAAACAGCCCAACAACCCATCTAAGTCACCTCCATGCTCTCGATCGTTCGATCACCATCGTGTGGACGAAAACCGTGCCTCATTTGTACTCTCCTAGCTCCCTATGCCTATATATACACCCCTCCCCCGAAAATTCGGGATCAAAACCACCCCTAACCCTATATCAATTTCCCTCCGCGCCGCCGGACGTTTCTTCCTCAGCCGGCCAGACATGTCCGCCGCCCTCACCGCGCCACGTGGCGGCTCTTGATTTGCCGAGCCGCCGCGCCCACTTCGCCTGCGCGCCCGCACAACGGCCCGCCGTGGCCCGCGCGGGGCCCTCCCGGCCCATCTTCCCCGCGCCACTGCCTGGGCGCCAGCCCCC
>NC_057805.1:157496277-157505837 GCF_018294505.1 Triticum aestivum
CTCGCCGCCCCGCCCGTGCCCGCGAACACCGCCGCCCGCGCCCGCACCTGGCGCCTCCGCCGCCTCCTCCCCGCTCCGGTCGTCGGCGCCTTCCCCGAGCTCCTTCGGCCGCCGTCTCCCTCTCTCTCCAGTTCCGGCGACGAACCCGGCGGTCCTCGGTTCGCGTGCACGAGGTTGACTTTCCCCTCCCCTCGTTTTCTGCCAAGTCCCGATATTTTTGCAATAAGTGGCTCTGTCCATCGCATCATAACTCCATGCATACTGCTCCGTTTCGTGCGTATAATATGTCGATATGTTCGTCTCGAGATGCTCTTCATTTTGTTCCATTGTGCCATGCTCGTTTGAGTCCATCTTGATGCCCAAATCTCTGGTGCAATAGTGCGATATGATGTTTACTGCTGTTACATATCAGAACTTGAAGTTTTGTTATTTTTTTGCATTTGATGTGTGCATCTTATGGGCATGAGCTCTACAGGTGTTTTGATCTATGCCATGCCATATTTACAGAGGTGTATGCCATGTATTTTTTTAATCTATGTGGTGACTAGCACAAGCATGCAAACTAGGCTTCGTGATGTTTCTGTTTTCAGAGACTTAGGATTTTGCTAAGTCCTTTATCTGCTGTTATTTTGTTGCCATGTATCCATGTGTCTACAGAGAGATCCATGCTTCTTTTAGGCATGTTCAGTAAGGATTTTTTGTAGATATAGTTGTGCTCTATCCATCCATGCCCCTGTTTGCAATTATAGGGTGTCATAGCATGTCTTAATCTTGCTCTACTTTTGCTATAAAATATTCCTGGCAGATTGTTAACATGATATTCAATATTGCCAAGGTTGTTGTAGTTGATCCATACATGCTATGAACTTGCTCTTGCCATGGATAGATTTATAAACATGCCATCTTGCTGTAGGTATGCTTGC
Organism: Triticum aestivum; assembly: GCF_018294505.1. Classification (NCBI taxonomy): domain Eukaryota; kingdom Viridiplantae; phylum Streptophyta; class Magnoliopsida; order Poales; family Poaceae; genus Triticum; species Triticum aestivum. The sequence continues at coordinate 157,497,201 of NC_057805.1, forward strand.
TTTGTCATGCATTGCTTTGTGATGAGTGAATTAAGCTCACCAAGATGCCTTCATAATTCTGTTTACTGCCATGCTCTGTTTTCTACTGTCTGAAATCTGTTAACGAAACTTGCTATGTTTACATGAGTGCCATCATATCTTCTGATCCTTTTTGGCTCATGGTCAATAAGGGATTTTTCTTCTATGCATTTAGTAGATCCATGCCATGCCTTGTTTTGCTATGTTAGGTTCCTATAGCATGTGTTTTTCTTGCTCTGAACATTTGCTACCTGATGCTGTTTCTGCCATGTCTAGTAATTTCACTAAGTCTGTGAACCTGATATCTTTTGCACTTTTGCCATGCTTGTTTGAACCTGTTATGATGTGATCTAGCCGTAGCTGAGTGTTCATCTTTTTTCAAGCATCTTCTGTAGATTATATGCTTTGTTGCTATGTTGGAGTGCTGTAGCATAGTTACTTGATGTATTCTAAGTGCTATCATGTTGTTGATCGCAGAATCGTGTCATACTTGTTTTGCTTGCCATTTGCAAACCGTGCATCCGTTTCCGGTGATCTTTATATCGATTTCGACCGAAATCGTCTCACCTTTCCAGTGGCATACTTGGTTTGCCAAGTTACTTCCTTGTTCATTCTTTTTCTTCCAGAGCACGCATATGCATCGCATACCACATCTCGCATATCATGCATGTTTTGCATCATGTTGCTTGTGCATTTCCCGTGATTGATTGTGGTTCCATTGCTTGTGTTCTTGCTGTGGGTAGAGCCGGGAGACGAGTTTGTGAACGAGGAACCTGTTGAGTACGCTTACGAGGATCAAGCTTTCGACAACTCTGAGAACCTTGCAGGCAAGATGACCATACCCTCGAAATCACTTCTATCTTTGCTTTGCTAGTTGTTCGTTCTATTGCTATGCTGCGCTACCTACCACTTGCTATATCATGCCTCCCATATTTCCATGTCAAGCCTCTAACCATCCTTTCCTAGCAAACCTTTGTTTGGCTAAGTTACTGCTTTTGCTCAGCCCTTCTTATAGCGTTGCTAGTTGCAGGTGAAGTGGAAGCTGGTTCCATGTTGGAACATGGATATTTTTGGAATATCACAATATCTCTTATTTAATTAATGCATCTATATATTTGGTAAAGGGTGGAAGGCTCGGCCTTATGCCTGGTGTTTTGTTCCACTCTTGCCGCCCTAGTTTCCGTCATACCGGTATTATGTTCCTTGAGTTTGCGTTCCTTACGCGGTTGGGTGATTTATTGGACCTCCTTGACAGTTCGCCTTGAATAAAACTCCTCCAGCAAGGCCTAACCTTGGTTTTACCATTTGCCACCTAAGCCTTTTTCCCTCGGGTTTTCGGGAGCCCGAGGGTCATCTTTATTTTAAACCCCCGGACTAGTGCTCCTTCGAGTGCTGGCCCAAATTGGGTGATGTCCGGCGCCCCCTGGGCAACCAGGGTCTATGCCAACCCGACATCTTGCCCATCCGGTATGCCCTGAGAACGAGATATGTGCAGCTCCTATCGGGATTTTTCGGCACATTCGGGTGGCTTTGCTGGTCTTGTTTTACCATTATCGAAATGTCTTGTAAACCGGGATTCCGAGACTGATCGGGTCTTCCCGGGAGAAGGTTTATCCTTCGTTGACCGTGAGAGCTTATAATGGGCTAAGTTGGGACACCCCTGCAGGGTATTATCTTTCGAAAGCCGTGCCCGCGGTTATGAGGCAGATGGGAATTTGTTAATGTTCGGTTGTAGAGAACTTGTCACTTGACTTAATTAAAATACATCAACCGTGTGTGTAGCCGTGATGGTCTATTCTCGGCGGAGTCCGGGAAGTGAACACGGTTTGAGTTATGCATGAACGTAAGCAGTTTCAGGATCACTTCTTGATCATTTCTAGCTTCGCGACCGTTGCGTTGCTTCTCTTCTCGCTCTCATTTGCGTATGTTAGCCACCATATATGCTTAGTGCTTGCTGCAGCTCCACCTCATTACACCATCCTTTGCTATAAGCTTAAATAGTCTTGATCTCGCGGATGTGAGATTGCTGAGTCCTCGTGACTCACAGATTCTACCAAAACAGTTGCAGGTGCCGACGATGCCAGTGCAGATGACGCAACTGAGCTCAAGTGGGAGTTCGACGAGGAACGTGGTCGTTACTATGTTTCGTTTCTTGATGATCTGTAGTGGAGCCCAGTTGGGACGATCGGGGATCTAGCATTTGGGGTTGTGTTATTTTCATTTGGATTTGACCGTAGTCGGTCTATGTGTGGATTTTGGATGATGTATGAATTTATTTATGTATTGTGTGAAGTGGCGATTGTAAGCCAACTCTCGTTATCCGTTTCTTGTTCATTACATGGGATTGTGTGAAGATGACCCTTCTTGCGACAATACCTACAATGCGGTTATGCATCTAAGTCGTGCCTCGACACGTGGGAGATATAGCCACATCGTGGGCGTTACAAGTTGGTAATCAGAGCCATCCCCGACTTAGGAGCCCCTTGCTTGATCGAATCGCTGGCGTTGTTAAGTCTGGAACAAAAATGTTTTGAGTCTTAGGATTATATATATCGTAGAGTAGGATTCTTTTTACTCCTCAGTCACTTCGTCGCTCTGGTGAGGCCTCCTGACGTAGAAGTTTTGACTCTTCTCTCCTCAAATTTCACTAAAAAAAATTTAGGATCACGCGGGTATCTTAGAATTGTTCCGATGGTTTTGTGACGAGAACATTGTTCTTGGTGCCTCCTGACATTTAGGGGTTGTGGCAGTGTCCCGGGGAGTTGAGCTCCGAGGTGTTGTCGTCACAATTTTATCGTTGCAGTTCTGGAATACCTGAGTTTCGCCGACATCGAAAATCGATTTTATGCAGTTGTTTATGAGATCACCTCGACGCCACCCAGTACTGGGGTGGGAGATCGGGAGTATTGCCATAACTCATATAACGGATGCTTTTCGAAGGTTGAGGTACACGATTTCTGAAGGTTTCTTGGTTATGTGTTGACGGATGGATACAGCTAGATCTAGGGATTGCTAGTTTGGGTGATATATTTTGTGTCCCTTGTATCCCCAACACCATATTGCATAACCATAAAGTTTCGGGAGTTTATAGGTGGGATTCATGTAGCTCTTAGCATTTCTTCCCGCAGATATTTGGTGTGCGATTGGGTAATCCTTACCACTTATTTGTTCCAGTCGTACCTTTTTATTTTATTCATCAGTCTCTTATCAAGTGGCTTCTCACCTTAATGGAAGTGTGATGATTTACTATGGAATTCATTCGTTCATCCTCGTTCGAATGTTTATTGTGAAGACTATATGTTGCAATTTCTATCCGTTGATTCAACTTGTCTATTTGTCTATCAAGATGCTAACGGATGTCACCCTCTTCAAGATGGCTCCGCCAATGCGTCAGAATCTGGAACGCAATGAGGGGAGTCAGGCGAACCCTCCGCCACCACCTCCGCCTCCGGAGGCATGGCAAGCTATCATGTCAGCCACCAACGCCAATGCTCAGATGATTTTGCAACTCTTGCAAGAGCGTACCCAAAGGCAAGGCAACCAAGGAAATCAAGGTCAAGGCAACAATCAGCCTCACTTCGCTACCCTCGACCAGCTCCTCGCAAATCAGCCGAAGTCTTTCAGCTACTGTGCCGAGGCCACAGACGCCGATGATTGGCTCGTGGACATCAACAAGCATTTTGAATGTAGCAATGTCAGGCCTGAGGACTTTGTCAAGTTCGCTTCTTTTCAACTCAAGGATCAAGCTGCCGAGTGGTATCAACAATACAAAGATTCCAGAGGAGGTCGTGTGATTACCTGGGATGATTTCCGCCGAGACTTCAAAGCTCACCACATTCCACAAAGTGTTGTTGAGAGCAAGCGTGAGGAGTTCCGCAATCTCAAGCAAGGCAGCATGTCCGTGTATCAATACAATACTCAGTTTCAGAAACTCGCTCGCTTGGCTAAGCAAGACGTTCCTGATGAAAAGAGCATGATCTATCAATTCAGAGGTGGCCTCAGAGAAGATCTGCAATTACCTCTCGTGCTTTTTGAGCCGACCAAGTATGATGATTTCTACAACATGGCACTGAATCAAGAGGCTGCTCAGCTCAAGTGTGAGGCTTCTAAGAAGAGAGGCAGGGACGCAGTTCAGTCTTCTTCTTCCTCACTAGTGGCTGCTAAGCAACAGAAGTTCTGGTTGCCTCCTCCTCCTCCGTTTCGTCAGCCTTTCCAGCAGAAGAACAAAGGTGGCCATGGATCTTCCCACCCACCCAACCCTGGCTATCAGAACAAGTCTCAGAATCAAGCTCCAAAGTCGAATGCTCCTTATCATCGTCCACTCTCAGAGGTGACTTGCAACAAGTGTGAGCAGAAAGGTCACTATGCTAACAAGTGCTTCAACCAAAGGCGCCTTCCGCCTCCTCCTCCTGTGAGATCTTCCAGCAATGCAGTGGTCAAGCATAATCCCAAGTCTGCAAAGGTGAACATGATGAATGCAGCTCAAGCGGAGGAATCTACTGATGTGATAATGGGTAATCTCTCAGTTAATGATATTCCTGCAAAAGTTTTATTTGATACTGGTGCATCGCATTCTTTCATGTCATACCCATTTGCATCGAAGCGCAATGTTGACACAGAGATTTTATCCAAAGTTATGCAAGTTGTTTCTCCCGGAAAGCTTATGACTTCTAGTTTGGTTGCTCCCGATGTCTCTATCAACTTGGGCAACTATAAATTTCTGTCTTCTCCAATTGTTCTTGGTGACTCGGATATTGATCTAATTCTCGGGATGGACTGGCTTTCTAAGCACAAGGCTCAACTTGATTGTGCTGCCAGGGAAATTAAATTGACACACTCTTCTGAGGATGTTATCATCTATGCCGCTCGTGATGAAACCATTCGGTTATTTTCTATCAATGAGAAGGGCGAGTTGAATGCTATTTCTCAAATTCCAGTCGTTTGTGAGTACCAAGATGTCTTTCCAGAAGAGCTTCCGGTTATGCCTCCTCACCGGCCAGTTGAGTTCGTTATCGATCTAGAGCCTGGCACTGAACCCGTTTGCAAGCGTCCTTACAAGCTGGGACCCAAGGAGCTGAAAGAATTGAAGAAACAGCTCGATGAACAAGAGCATCTGGGTTTGATCAGACCGAGTTCTTCTCCATGGGGTTGTGGTGTTCTTTTTGTCCAGAAGAAGGATGACACAGACCGACTTTGTGTCGACTACCGTCCATTGAACAAGAAGACAATTAAGAACAAGTATCCACTTCCCAACATCAATGAGCTATTTGAGCAACTCAAAGGTGCTAAAGTATTCTCCAAGCTTGACCTTCGAATGGGTTATCATCAGATTCGCATTCGTGAAAAAGATATTCCCAAGACAGCATTCAGAACAAGCTTTGGTTCTTATGAATATACTGTCATGTCTTTTGGCCTTGTCAATGCTCCTCCAACATTCTCTCGGATGATGAATTTCATCTTTAATCCCTATACCAATGAATTCGTCCTGGTGTATCTCGATGATATCTTGGTCTTCTCCAAGAATAAGAAGGATCATGCCAAACATTTGCGATTGGTGCTCGACAAGCTTAGAGAGTATCAATTCTATGCGAAGTTTTCCAAATGTGAGTTTTGGCTTGATGAAGTTCTTTACCTTGGTCATATCATCTCTGCCAAGGGCATTGCTGTTAATCCCGAGAAGGTGTCTGCAATTGTAAATTGGGAACCTCCTCAGAATGTCAAGCAGCTTCGCAGTTTTCTTGGTCTTGCAAGCTATTGCCGAAGATTCGTTGAGAATTTCTCTAAGATTGCAAAGCCTCTTTCCAACCTCCTCCAGAAGCATGTGAAGTATGTCTGGTCTCCTGAGTGTGACATTGCTTTCAACACTCTCAAAGAGAAACTCGTCACAGCTCCTGTCTTGACTCCTCCTGACGAATCCAAGCCATTTGAAGTTTTCTGTGATGCTTCTCTTCAAGGTCTCGGTGCTGTGTTAATGCAAGAGAAGAAAGTTGTGGCCTATACCTCTCGTCAGTTGAAGCCCAACGAAAAGAACTACCCCACTCACGATCTTGAGTTGGCGGCAGTTGTCCATGCATTAATAACATGGAGACATCTCTTGTTGGGAACAAAAGTGGACATTTTCACCGATCACAAGAGTCTCAAGTACATCTTCACTCAGCCCAACCTCAACCTCAGACAGACTCGATGGGTCAGAATGATTCAAGAGTACAATCCGAGTATTGAATATACTCCAGGCAAGGCCAATGTCATTGTAGATGCTTTGAGCAGGAAGGCTTATTGCAACAGCTTAATTCTCAAGCCATTCCAACCGGACCTTTGTGAAGCTTTCTGCAAGCTGAATCTCCAAGTTGTTCCTCAAGGCTTTCTTGCCAACCTCCTAGTCTCTCCTACTTTGGAAGATCAAATTCGTGAGGCACAACTCCTGGATACCATGGTGAAGAAGGTGAAACGTGGTATTGACAAGGGTCTTTCCAAATACAAGTGCTTTCGCATTGATGACAGAGACACTTTGTTCTTTGAGGACCGGATTGTGGTTCCTAAAGGTGATCTAAGGAAAGTCATTATGAACGAGGCGCACAATTCTCTTCTTTCCATTCATCCTGGAAGTACGAAGATGTACCATGACCTCAAGCAGTCGTATTGGTGGACTCAAATGAGCGAGAAATCGCTCAATTCGTGAACGAATGTGACGTCTGTCGAAGGGTGAAAGCAGAACACCAACGACCAGCTGGTCTCCTCCAACCTCTCGCTATCCCAGAATGGAAGTTTGATCATATTGAAATGGACTTCGTGACTGGATTTCCAAAGTCCAAACGCGGAAATGATGCTATCTTCGTTGTCATCGACAAGCTTACAAAAGTGGCTCATTTCCTTCCAATCAAAGAATCTATCACAGCAGCTCAATTGGCAGAGCTATACACCTCCAGGATTGTCTCCTTGCACAGCATTACACAATTGATATCTTCATATCGTGGAAGCATCTTCACTTCTAAGTTCTGGGACTCCTTCCAGAAGGCCATGGGCACCAACATTCGCTTCAGCACAGCTTTCCATCCTCAAACTAGTGGCCAAGTCGAGCGAGTCAATCATATCCTTGAAGATATTCTCAGGGCTTATGTCATTTCCTTTGGCATGAAGTGGGAAGATTGTCTTCCATATGCCGAGTTCTCCTACAACAACAGCTTCCAAGCGAGTTCGGGCAAGGCCCCATTCGAATCCTCTATGGCAGAAAGTGTCGTACTCCTCTCAATTGGTTAGAGACTGGTGAACGCCAACTTCTTGGCAACGACTTAATTACAGAGGCTGAAGAAATGTGTAAAGTCATCCGTGAAAATCTCAGAGCCGCGCAATCGCGCCAGAAGAGTTACTATGATAGCAAGCACCGTGACTTGGCTTTTGAGATCCGAGACCATGTCTACCTCCGCGTCTCTCCAATGAAAGGCACTCGTCGCTTCGGCATCAAACGGAAGCTTGCCCCTAGATACGTGGGTCCTTTCAAGATCATTGGCAAAAGAGGCGACCTCGCCTATCAACTTGAGCTTCCCTCCAACTTCGCGAACGTGCACGATGTGTTCCACGTGTCACAGCTTCGCAAGTTCTTCAAGACACCTGAGCGCACCATGAACTTCGAAGAGATTGATCTCCAAGAAGATCTGTCTTATCATGAGCACCCCGTTGCTGTTCTTGAAGAAACTGAGCGCAAGACTCGCAACAAGTCAATCAAATTCCTGAAAGTGAAGTGGTCACACCATTCCGACCGAGAAGCCACCTGGGAGCGCGAGGATCACCTCCGTTCCGAATATCCGGAGTTCTTTCAGTCCTAGATCTCGGGACGAGATCCTATCGTCGTGGTGGAGTGTTGTAACACCCCGGATGTAACTTTCCATATTTGTAACTCCAACTATTGCCATTTTCGGCTATGTGTTATGATATTCCCTTCGTGGTCGGGTTTTTCTTTTTTGTTTTGCATTTTGTTCATGTCATGCATCTCATATCATGTCATCATGTGCATCTCATTTGCATACGTGTTCGTCTCATGCATCTGAGCTTTTTCCCCGTTGTCCGTTTTGCAATCCGACACTCCCACGTGCACCGGCGCACCCCTCTTGTTTCTTTTCGTGAGCGGGTGTTGAACGCTCTCGGAATGGATCGAGTCTTGCCAAGTGGCCTTGGTATACCACCGGTAGACCACCTGTCAAGTTTCGTTCCATTTGGAGGTCGTTTGATGCTCTAACGGTTAACTGGGTAACCGCAAAGTCCTTTTGTGTGTTGCAGCAAAACCCCCCTCCAAACAGCCCAACAACCCATCTAAGTCACCTCCATGCTCTCGGTCGTTCGATCACGATCGTGTGGACGAAAACCGTGCCTCATTTGTACTCTCCTAGCTCCCTATGCCTATATATACACCCCTTCCCCGAAAATTCCGGATCAAAACCACCCCTAACCCTATATCAATTTCCCTCCGCGCCGCCGGACGTTTCTTCCTCAGCCGGCCGGACATGTCCGCCGCCCTCACCGCGCCACGTGGCGGCTCTTGATTTGCCGAGCCGCCGCGCCCACTTCGCCTGCGCGCCCGCACGCCGGCCCGCCGTGGCCCGCGCGGGGCCCTCCCGGCCCATC
>NC_057805.1:157506158-157519719 GCF_018294505.1 Triticum aestivum
ACCTCCGCCCCGAGCCACTCCCTCCAGTCGCCGGCGCGCCTCGCCGCCCCTCCCGTGCCCGCGAATGCCGCCGCCCGCGCCCGCACCTGGCGCCTCCGCCGCCTCCTCCCCGCTCCGGTCGTCGGCGTCTTCCCCGCGCCTTCCCCGAGCTCCTCCGGCCGCCGCCGTCTCCCTCTCCCTCCAGTTCCGGCGACGAACCCGGCGGTCCTCGGTTCGCGTGCACGAGGTTGACTTTCCCCTCCCCTCGTTTTCTGCCAAGTCCCGATATTTTTGCAATAAGTGGCTCTGTCCATCGCATCATAACTCCATGCATACTGCTCCGTTTCGTGCGTATAATATGTCGATATGTTCGTCTCGAGATGCTCTTCATTTTGTTCCATTGTGCCATGCTCGTTTGAGTCCATCTTGATGCCCAAATCTCTGGTGCAATAGTGCGATATGATGTTTACTGCTGTTACATATCAGAATTTGGAGTTTTGTTATTTTTTTGCATTTGATGTGTGCATCTTATGGGCATGAGCTCTACAGGTGTTTTGATCTATGCCATGCCATCTTTACAGAGATGTATGCCATGTATTTTTGTGATCTATGTGGTGACTAGCACAAGCATGCAAACTAGGCTTCGTGATGTTTCTGTTTTCAGAGACTTAGGATTTTGCCAAGTCCTTCATCTGCTGTTATTTTGTTGCCATGTATCCATGTGCCTACAGAGAGATCCATGCTTCTTTTAGGCATGTTCAGTAAGGATGTTTTGTAGATATGGTTGTGCTCTATCCATCCATGCACCTGTTTGCAATTATAGGGTGTCATAGCATGTCTTAATCTTGCTCTACTTTTGCTATAAAATATACCTGGCAGATTGTTAACATGATATTCAATTTTTCCAAGGTTGTTGTAGTTGAGCCATACATGCTATGAACTTGATCTTGCCATGGATAGCTTCATAAACATGCCATATTTCTGTAGGTATGCTTTATTTGCCATGCATTGCTTTGTGATGAGTGAATCAAGCTCACCAAGATGCCTTCATAATTCTGTTTACTGGCATGCTCTGTTTTCTGCTAAGTCTGAAATCTGTTAACGAAACTTGCTATGTTTACATGAGTGCCATCATATCTTATGATCCTTTTTGGCTCATGGTCAGTAAGGGATTTTTCTTCTATTCATTTAGTAGATCCATGCCATGCCTTGTTTTGCTATGTTAGGTTCCTGTAGCATGTGTTTTTCTTGCTCTGAACATTGCTACCTGAGGCTGTTTCTGCCATGTCTAGTAATTTCACTATGTCTGTGAACCTGATATCTTTTGCACTTTTGCCATGCTTGTTTGAACCTGTTATGGTGTGATCTAGCCATAGCTCAGTGTTCATCTTTTGTCAAGCATCTCCTGTAGATTATATGCTTTGTTGCTATGTTGGAGTGCTGTAGCATAGTTACTTGATGTATTCTAAGTGCTATCATGCTGTTGATCGCAGAATCATGTCATACTTGTTTTGCTTGCCATTTGCAAACCGTGCATCCGTTTCCGGTGATCTTTATATCGATTTCGACCGAAATCGTCTCACCTTTCTAGTGGCATACTTGGTTTGCCAAGTTACTGCCTTGTTCATTCTTTTTCTTCCAGAGCACGCATATGCATCACATACCACATCTCGCATATCATGCATGTTTTGCATCATGTTGCTTGTGCATTTCCCGTGATTGATTGTGGTTCCATTGCTTGTGTTCTTGCTGTGGGTAGATCCGGGAGACGAGTTTGTGAACGAGGAACCTGTTGAGTACGCTTACGAGGATCAAGCTTTCGACAACTCTGAGAACCTTGCAGGCAAGATGACCATACCCTCGAAATCACTTCTATCTTTGCTTTGCTAGTTGTTCGTTCTATTGCTATGCTGCGCTACCTACCACTTGCTATATCATGCCTCCCATATTTCCATGTCAAGCCTCTAACCATCCTTTCCTAGCAAACCTTTGTTTGGCTAAGTTACCGCTTTTGCTCAGCCCTTCTTATAGCGTTGCTAGTTGCAGGTGAAGTGGAAGCTGGTTCCATGTTGGAACATGGATATTTTTGGAATATCACAATATCTCTTATTTAATTAATGCATCTATATATTTGGTAAAGGGTGGAAGGCTCGGCCTTATGCCTGGTGTTTTGTTCCACTCTTGCCGCCCTAGTTTCCGTCATACCGGTATTATGTTCCTTGAGTTTGCGTTCCTTACGCGGTTGGGTGATTTATTGGACCTCCTTGACAGTTCGCCTTGAATAAAACTCCTCCAGCAAGGCCTAACCTTGGTTTTACCATTTGCCACCTAAGCCTTTTTCCCTCGGGTTTTCGTGAGCCCGAGGGTCATCTTTATTTTAAACCCCCGGACTAGTGCTCCTTCGAGTGCTGGCCCAAATTGGGTGATGTCCGGCGCCCCCTGGGCAACCAGGGTCTATGCCAACCCGACATCTTGCCCATCCGGTATGCCCTGAGAACGAGATATGTGCAGCTCCTATCGGGATTTTTCGGCACATTCGGGTGGCTTTGCTGGTCTTGTTTTACCATTATCGAAATGTCTTGTAAACCGGGATTCCGAGACTGATCCGGTCTTCCCGGGAGAAGGTTTATCCTTCGTTGACCGTGAGAGCTTATAATGGGCTAAGTTGGGACACCCCTGCAGGGTATTATCTTTCGAAAGGCGTGCCCGCGGTTATGAGGTAGATGGGAATTTGTTAATGTCCGGTTGTAGAGAACTTGTCACTTGACTTAATTAAAATACATCAACCGTGTGTGTAGCCGTGATGGTCTCTTCTCGGCGGAGTCCGGGAAGTGAACACGGTTTGAGTTATGCATGAACGTAAGCAGTTTCAGGATCACTTCTTGATCATTTCTAGCTTCGCGACCGTTGCGTTGCTTCTCTTCTCGCTCTCATTTGCGTATGTTAGCCACCATATATGCTTAGTGCTTGCTGCAGCTCCACCTCATTACACCGTCCTTTCCTATAAGCTTAAATAGTCTTGATCTTGCGGGTGTGAGATTGCTGAGTCCTCGTGACTCACAAATTCTACCAAAATAGTTGCAGGTGCCGACGATGCCAGTGCAGATGACGCAACCGAGCTCAAGTGGGAGTTCGACGAGGAACGTGGTCGTTACTATGTTTCGTTTCCTGATGATCAGTAGTGGAGCCCAGTTGGGACGATCAGGGATCTAGCATTTGGGGTTATCTTATTTTCATTTGGATTTGACCGTAGTCGGTCTATGTGTGGATTTTGGATGATGTATGAATTTATTTATGTATTGTGTGAAGTGGCGATTGTAAGCCAACTCTCGTTATCCCTTTCTTGTTCATTACATGGGATCGTGTGAAGTGTTGGGGATCGTAGCAGAATTTTAAAATTTCCTACGCATCACCAAGATCCATCTATGGAGTATACTAGCAACGAGGGGAAAGGAGTGCATCTACATACCCTTGTAGATCGCGAGTGGAAGCGTTCAAGTGAACGGGGTTGATGGAGTCGTACTCGCCGTGATCCAAATCACCGATGACCGAGTGCCGAACGGACGGCACATCCGCGTTCAACACACGTATGGAGCAGCGACGTCTCCTCCTTCTTGATCCAGCAAGGGGGAAGGAGAGGTTGATGGAGATCCAGCACCACGACGGCGTGGTGGTGGAAGTTGCGGGATCCCGGCAGGGCTTCGCCAAGCTTCTGCGAGAGGGAGAGGTGTTGCAGGGGGAGAGGGAGGCGCCAGGGGTTGTGTTGCTGGTGCCCTCCCTCCCCCCACTATATATAGGCCCCCTGGGGGGCACCGGCCCTAGATCCGATCTACAAGGGGGGGCGGCGGCCAGGGGGAAACTTGCCCCCCAAGTCAGGTGGGGCGCCCCCCACCCCTAGGGTTTCCAACCCTAGGCGGAGGGGGAGGCCCATGGGGGGCGCCCCAGCCCACTAAGGGCTGGTTCCCTTCCCACTTCAGCCCATGGGTCCCTCCGGGATAGGCGGCCCCACCCGGTGGACCCCCGGGACCCTTCCGGTGGTCCCGGTACAATACCGATAACCCCCGAAACTTTCCCGGTGGCCGAAACTGGACTTCCTATATATAATTCTTCACCTCCAGACCATTCCGGAACTCCTCGTGACGTCCGCGATCTCAGCCGAGACTCCGAACAACTTTCGGGTTTCCGCATACTAATATCTCTACAACCCTAGCATCACTGAACCTTAAGTGTGTAGACCCTACGGGTTCGGGACACATGCAGACATGACCGAGACGCCTCTCCGGTCAATAACCAACAGCGGGATCTGGATACCCATGTTGGCTCCCACATGTTCCACAATGATCTCATCGGATGAACCACGATGTCGAGGATTCAATCAATCCCGTATACAATTCCCTTTGTCAATCGGTACGTTACTTGCCCGAGATTCGATCGTCGGTATCCCAATACCTTGTTCAATCTCGTTACCGGCAAGTCACTTTACTCGTACCGTAATGCATGATCCCGTGGCTAACTCCTTAGTCACATTGAGCTCATTATGATGATGCATTACCGAGTGGGCCCAGAGATACCTCTCCGTCATACGGAGTGACAAATCCCAGTCTCGATCCGTGCCAACTCAACAGACACTTTCGGAGATACCCGTAGTGCACCTTTATAGTCACCCAGTTACGTTGTGATGTTTGGTACACCCAAAGCACTCCTACGGTATCCGGGAGTTGCACGATCTCATGGTCTAAGGAAATGATACTTGACATTGGAAAAGCTCTAGCAAACGAACTACACGATCTTTTGTGCTATGCTTAGGATTGGGTCTTGTCCATCACATCATTCTCCTAATGATGTGATCCCGTTATCAATGACATCCAATGTCCATAGTCAGGAAACCATGACTATCTGTTGATCAACGAGCTAGTCAACTAGAGGCTTACTAGGGACACGTTGTGGTCTATGTATTCACACATGTATTACGATTTCCGGATAACACAATTATAGCATGAACAATAGACAATTATCTTGAACAAAGAAATATAATAATAACCATTTATTATTGCCTCTAGGGCATATTTCCAACAGTCTCCCACTTGCACTAGAGTCAATAATCTAGTTACATTGTGATGAATCAAACACCCATAGCGTTCTGGTGTTGATCATGTTTTGCTCTAGGGAGAGGTTTAGTCAACGGATCTGCTACATTCAGGTCCGTATGGACTTTACAAATATCTATGTCTCCATTTTGAACACTTTCACGAATGGAGTTGAAGCGACGCTTGATATGCCTGGTCTTCCTGTGAAACCTGGGCTCCTTGGCAAGGGCAATAGCTCCAGTGTTGTCACAGAAGAGAGTCATCGGGCCCGACGCATTCGGAATTACCCCTAGGTCGGTAATGAACTCCTTCATCCAGATTGCTTCTTGTGCTGCCTCTGAGGCTGCCATGTACTCCGCTTCACATGTAGATCCCGCCACGACGCTTTGCTTGCAACTGCACCAGCTTACTGCCCTTCCATTCAAAATATACACGTATCCGGTTTGAGACTTCGAGTCATCAAGATCTGTGTCGAAGCTAGCGTCGACGTAACCCTTTACGACGAGCTCTTCGTCACCTCCATAAACGAGAAACATATCCTTAGTCCTCTTCAGGTACTTCAGGATATTCTTGACCGATGTCCAGTGTTCCATGCCGGGATTACTTTGGTACCTTCCTACCAAACTTACGGCAAGGTTTACATCAGGTCTGGTACACAGCATGGCATACATAATAGACCCTATGGCCGAGGCATAGGGGATGACACTCATCTTTTCTCTATCTTCTGCCGTGGTCGGGCATTGAGCCGTGCTCAATTGCACACCTTGCAATACAGGCAAGAACCCCTTCTTGGACTGATCCATATTGAACTTCTTCAATATCTTGTCAAGGTACGTACTCTGTGAAAGACCAATGAGGCGTCTTGATCTATCTCTATAGATCTTGATGCCTAATATATAAGCAGCTTCTCCAAGGTCCTTCATTGAAAAACACTTATTCAAGTAGGCCTTTATACTTTCCAAGAATTCTATATCATTTCCCATCAATAGTATGTCATCCACATATAATAAGAGAAATGCTACAGAGCTCCCACTCACTTTCTTGTAAACACAGGCTTCTCCATAAGTCTGTGTAAACCCAAACGCTTTGATCATCTCATCAAAACGAATGTTCCAACTCCGAGATGCTTGCACCAGTCCATAGAGGGAGCGCTGGAGCTTGCATACCTTGTTAGCATTCTTAGGATCGACAAAACCTTCCGGCTGCATCATATACAATTCTTCCTTAAGAAAGCCATTAAGGAATGCCGTTTTGACGTCCATTTGCCATATCTCATAATCATAGAATGCGGCAATTGCTAACATGATTCGGACGGACTTCAGCTTCGCTACGGGTGAGAAAGTCTCATCGTAGTCAACCCCTTGAACTTGTCGATAACCCTTAGCGACAAGTCGAGCCTTATAGATAGTCACATTACCATTCGCGTCTGTCTTCTTCTTAAAGATCCATTTATTTTCTATGGCTCGCCGATCATCGGGCAAGTCAGTCAAAGTACATACTTCGTTTTCATACATGGATCCTATCTTGGATTTCATGGCTTCTAGCCATTTGTCGGAATCCGGGCCCGCCATCGCTTCTTCATAGTTCGAAGGTTCACCGTTGTCTAACAACATGATTTCCAGGACAGGGTTGCCGTACCACTCTGGTGCGGAACGTGTCCTTGTGGACCTTCGAAGTTCAGCAGTAACTTGATCTGAAGCTTCATGATCATCATCATTAACTTCCTCCCCAGTCGGTGTAGGCACCACAGGAACATCTTCCCGCGCTACGCTAGTTTCCGGTTCGGAAGGGGTGACTATCACCTCATCAAGTTCCACTTTCCTCCCACTTAATTCTTTCGAGAGAAACTCTTTCTCCAGAAAGGACCCGTTCTTGGCAACAAAGATCTTGCCTTCGGATCTGAGGTAGAAGGTATACCCAATGGTTTCCTTAGGGTATCCTATGAAGACGCATTTTCTCGACTTGGGTTCGAGCTTTTCAGGTTGAAGTTTCTTGACATAAGCATCGCATCCCCAAACTTTTAGAAACGACAGCTTAGGTTTCTTCCCAAACCATAATTCATACGGTGTCGTCTCAACGGATTTCGACGGAGCCCTATTTAAAGTGAATGCGGCAGTCTCTAAAGCATAGCCCCAAAACGAGAGCGGTAGATCGGTAAGAGACATCATAGATCGCACCATATCCAATAGAGTGCGATTACGATGTTCGGACACACCGTTTCGCTGAGGTGTTCCAGGCGGCGTGAGTTGTGAAACGATTCCACATTTCTTTAAGTGCGTACCAAATTCGTGACTTAAATATTCTCCACCACGATCTGATCGTAAGAACTTTATTTTCTTGTCACGTTGATTCTCAACCTCACTCTGAAATTCCTTGAACTTTTCAAAGGTTTCAGACTTGTGTTTCATTAGGTAGACATACCCATATCTACTTAAGTCATCAGTGAGAGTGAGAACATAACGATATCCTCCGCGAGCCTCAACACTCATTGGACCGCACACATCGGTATGTATGATTTCCAATAAGTTGGTTGCTCGCTCCATTGTTCCGGAGAACGGGGTCTTGGTCATCTTACCTATGAGGCATGGTTCGCACGTGTCAAATGTCATAATCAAGAGACTCCAAAAGTCCATCTGCATGGAGTTTCTTCATGCGTTTGACACCAATGTGACCAAGGCGGCAGTGCCACAAGTATGTGGGACTATCGTTATCAACTTTACATCTTTTGGTATTCACACTATGAATTTGTGTAACATCACGTTCGAGATTCATCAAGAATAAACCATTGACCAGCGGGGCATGACCATAAAACATATCTCTCATATAAACAGAACAACCATTATTCTCGGATTTAAATGAGTAGCCATCTCAAATTAAACGAGATCCAGATACAATGTTCATGCTCAAAGCTGGCACTAAATAACAATTATTAAGGTTTAAAACTAATCCCGTAGGTAAATGCAGAGGTAGCGTGCCGACGGCGATCACATCGACCTTGGAACCATTCCCGACGCGCATCGTCACCTGGTCCTTTGCCAGTCTCCGCTTATTCCGCAGTTCCTGTTTTGAGTTACAAATATGAGCAACCGCACCGGTATCAAATACCCAGGAGCTACGACGAGTACTGGTAAGGTACACATCAATTACATGTATATCACATATACCTTTGGTGTTGCCGGCCTTCTTGTCCGCTAAGTATTTGGGGCGGTTCCGCTTCCAGTGACCACTTCCCTTGCAATAAAAGCACTTAGTCTCAGGCTTGGGTCCACTCTTCGACTTCTTCCCGGCAACTGGCTTACCGGGCGCGGCAACTCCCTTGCCGTCCTTCTTGAAGTTCTTCTTACCCTTGCCTTTCTTGAACTTAGTGGTTTTATTCACCATTAACACTTTATGTTCCTTTCTGATCTCCACCTCCGCTGATTTCAGCATTGAATATACCTCAGGAATGGTCTTTTCCATCCCCTGCATATTGAAGTTCATCACAAAGCTCTTGTAGCTTGGTGGAAGCGACTGAAGGATTCTGTCAATGACTGCGTCATCTGGGAGATTAACTCCCAGCTTAGACAAGCGGTTGTGTAACCCAGACATTCTGAGTATGTGCTCACTAACAGAACTATTTTCCTCCATTTTACAGCTGAAGAACTTGTCGGAGACTTCATATCTCTCGACCCGGGCATGAGCTTGGAAAACCATTTTCAGCTCTTCGAACATCTCATATGCTCCATGTTTCTCAAAATGCTTTTGGAGAGCCGGTTCTAAGCTGTAAAGCATGCCGCACTGAACGAGGGAGTAATCATCAGCACGTGATTGCCAAGCGTTCATAACGTCTTGGTTCTCTGGGATTGGTGCTTCACCTAGCGGTGCTTCTAGGACATAATCTTTCTTGGCAGCTATGAGGATGATCCTCAGGTTCCGGACCCAATCCGTATAGTTGCTGCCATCATCTTTCAGCTTGGTTTTCTCTAGGAACGCGTTGAAGTTGAGGACAACGTGGGCCATTTGATCTACAAGACATATTGTAAAGATTTTAGACTAAGTTCATGATAATTAAGTTCATCTAATCAAATTACTCAATGAACTCCCACTCAGATAGACATCCCTCTAGTCATCTAAGTGAAACATGATCCGAGTTAACTAGGCCGTGTCCGATCATCACGTGAGACAGACTAGTCAAGATCGGTGAACATCTCCATGTTGATCGTATCTTCTATACGACTCATGCTCGACCTTTCGGTCCTCCGTGTTCCGAGGCCATGTCTGTACATGCTAGGCTCGTCAAGTTAACCTAAGTGTATTGCGTGTGTTCCGAGGCCATGTCTGTACATGCTAGGCTCGTCAACACCCGTTGTATGCGAACGTTAGAATCTATCACACCCGATCATCACGTGGTGCTTCCAAACAACGAACCTTCGCAACTGTGCACAGTTAGGGGGAACACTTTCTTGAAATTATTATAAGGGATCATCTTACTTACTACCGTCGTTCTAAGCAAATAAGATGCAAAACATGATAAACATCACATGCAATCAAATAGTGACATGATATGGCCAATATCATTTTGCTCCTTTGATCTCCATCTTCGGGGCACCATGATCATCTTCGTCACCGGCATGACACCATGATCTCCATCATCATGATCTCCATCATTGTGTCTTCATGAAGTTGTCACGCCAATGATTACTTCTACTTTTATGGCTAACGCGTTTAGCAATAAAGTAAAGTAATTTACATGGCGTTATTCAATGACACGCAGGTCATACAAAAAATAAAGACAACTCCTATGGCTCCTGCCGGTTGTCATACTCATCGACATGCAAGTCGTGATTCCTATTACAAGAATATGATCAATCTCATACATCATATATATCATTCATCACATCTTCTGGCCATATCACATCACAAAGCACATGCTGCAAAAACAAGTTAGACGTCCTCTAATTGTTGTTGCAAGTTTTTACGTGGCTTGTATAGGTTTCTAGCAAGAACGTTTCTTACCTACGTAAAACCACAACGTGATATGCCAATTTCTATTTACCCTTCATAAGGACCCTTTTCATCGAATCCGTTCCGACTAAAGTGGGAGAGACATACACCCGCTAGCCACCTTATGCAACTAGTGCATGTCAGTCGGTGGAACCTGTCTCACGTAAGCGTACGTGTAAGGTCGGTCCGGGCCGCTTCATCCCACAATACCGCCGAAACAAGATAAGACTAGTAGCGGCAAGAAGAATTGGCAACATCTACGCCCACAACTGCTTTGTGTTCTACTCGTGCATAGTAACTACGCATAGGCCTGGCTCTGATACCACTGTTGGGGATCGTAGCAGAATTTTAAAATTTCCTACGCATCACCAAGATCCATCTATGGAGTATACTAGCAACGAGTGGAAAGGAGTGTATCTACATACCCTTGTAGATCGCGAGCGGAAGCGTTCAAGTGAACGGGGTTGATGGAGTCGTACTCGCCGTGATCCAAATCACCGATGACCGAGTGCTGAACGGACGGCACCTCCGCGTTCAACACACGTACGGAGCAGCGACGTCTCCTCCTTCTTGATCCAGCAAGGGGGAAGGAGAGGTTGATGGAGATCCAGCACCACGACGGCGTGGTGGTGGAAGTAGCGGGATCCCGGCAGGGCTTCGCCAAGCTTCTGCGAGAGGGAGAGGTGTTGCAGGGGGAGAGGGAGGCGCCAGGGGCTGTGTTGCTGCTGCCCTCCCTCCCCCCACTATATATAGCCCCCCTGGGGGGCGCCGGCCCTGGATCCCATCTACAAGGGGGGTGGCGGCCAAGGGGGAAACTTGCCCCCCAAGTCAGGTGGGGCCCCCCCACCCCTAGGGTTTCCAACCCTAGGCGCAGGGGGAGGCCCATGGGGGGCGCCCCAGCCCACTAAGGGCTGGTTCACTTCCCACTTCAGCCCATGGGTCCCTCCGGGATAGGTGGCCCCACCCGGTGGACCCCCGGGACCCTTCCGGTGGTCCCGGTACAATACCGATAACCCCCGAAACTTTCCCGGTGGCCGAAACTGGACTTCCTATATATAATTCTTCACCTCCGGACCATTCCGGAACTCCTCGTGACGTCCGGGATCTCATCCGGGACTCCGAACATCTTTCGGGTTTCCGCATACTAATATCTCTACAACCCTAGCGTCACCGAACCTTAAGTGTGTAGACCCTACGGGTTCGGGAGACATGCAGACATGACCGAGACGCCTCTCCGGTCAATAACCAACAGCGGGATCTAGATACCCATGTTGGCTCCCACATGTTCCACAATGATCTCATCAGATGAACCACGATGTCAAGGATTCAATCAATCCCGTATACAATTCCCTTTGTCAATCGGTACGTTACTTGCCCGAGATTCGATCGTCGGTATCCCAATACCTTGTTCAATCTCGTTACCGGCAAGTCACTTTACTCGTACCGTAATGCATGATCCCGTGGCTAACTCCTTAGTCACATTGAGCTCATTATGATGATGCATTACCGAGTGGGCCCAGAGATACCTCTCCGTCATACGGAGTGACAAATCCCAGTCTCGATCCGTGCCAACTCAACAGACACTTTCGGAGATACCCGTAGTGCACCTTTATAGTCACCCAGTTACGTTGTGACGTTTGGTACACCCAAAGCACTCCTACGGTATCCGGGAGTTGCACGATCTCATGGTCTAAGGAAATGATACTTGACATTAGAAAAGCTCTAGCAAACGAACTACACGATCTTTTGTGCTATGCTTAGGATTGGGTCTTGTCCATCACATCATTCTCCTAATGATGTGATCCCGTTATCAATGACATCCAATGTCCATAGTCAGGAAACCATGACTATCTGTTGATTAACGAGCTAGTCAACTAGAGGCTTACTAGGGACACGTTGTGGTCTATGTATTCACACATGTATTACGATTTCCGGATAACACAATTATAGCATGAACAATAGACAATTATCATGAACAAAGAAATATAATAATAACCATTTATTATTGCCTCTAGGGCATATTTCCAACATGAAGATGACCCTTCTTGCGACAATACCTACAATGCGGTTATGCCTCTAAGTCGTGCGTCGACACGTGGGAGATATAGCCGCATCGTGGGCGTTACAATACACACCTACTAATAAAGGTGCTATTGCTTCTTACCACCGTAATTTCGTCCGTTTTTTGTCCGTCCACCTTACCATATTATATTTTTGATTTTTTGTACCTCGTTCATTTGCTTTGCCATCCTTGGAACGCCTAAAGATTTTTTTTTTGCAAAAAAACCGCATAACCCCATATTCGAACCGGGATTGCTCGGATATAGGCCTAGTGCCGCTAGCCAATTCAGCAAGGTTGCCCTTGCGTGTTAATGGTAAGAAACTTATTAAATTTGAATGTTTATTCTCTCCAACACATGGGCCGAGCTGGGCCAGTCCAAGGATGCAGCCAACCAAACAGATTTATTTGTTGTCGGCTTACCTCGCCTTTTTTTCAATTTAAATCCACTGATTTATATGGGCCTATGAGTTGTATGATAATCAACAAGGAGCCTCGAGGATTAACTAAGGAAAGATGAGATGTGGGTCGGCGTTGTGGCTGCATGGTACACGAAAATAGAGGGGCATGAGAAAAAAAAGAAGGAAGGAGAGTGCATGTTGCTAATTGCATGAGAAATAAATAATGAATGACAAAGGAAAGACTATAATTACATGATAATTATGAAGGAATGAGGAAGGAAAGAAAGAGAAAATAAATATATAAAGAATGAATGAGAAAGGAAAGAGAGAGAAAGGAAAGACTATAATTGCATGATAATTAGGAAGGAATGAGGAAGGAAAGAAAAAGAAATTAAATATATGTTAATTGGATATAAAAGGAGTCGCTTCTGAAATAAAGAATGAATGAGAAAGGAAAGAAAGAGGAAGTGGTCGTAGTTGCCTATCGCACGTCCTAATCTGATCCGGCCGGGGTGCATCTTCTGCATCTCATTAACGTAAAAATGTAACAATTTTGATCGGTGCATTTTTTGTTACTTTTACACCCAGTCATCCATATTTTTACAATGCATACGTGACTAAAGTTCGATAGTGCCCCAATGGCAACCATGATGTGTCAACAAGGAGATCTAAATGACTTAAATGGCGGTGGATTTACTAACGCTACAGCATGATTGTGGCGAGCTCAATATGGCCGCCTTTTTGCTATATACTCCAGATCAACGAGGAGGACCTCACGATTCCCGCCACATACCGCCTTACGCCAGCCAGCCGCGCTAAACCCGCTGGCACCGATCACCAACACATGAGGAAGCAGACTCATTCTTCACCGTTTACTCTGTAGCTACGCACCCGCGTTGTGTCAAAGTATGATGAAAAGTACATTGTCCTGGGATTGATCACGTTCATCATGAGTAGATGTACAATATGAGCCCCATTAGCGATGGCGATGAAAAGAAGAAACGGCAACAAAATTAGATTGGTAAGATTGGTAGCTAGGAGCGCGCGTGTGT